>NW_017731540.1:879226-1040812 GCF_001890085.2 Hipposideros armiger | reverse complement strand
CATGTAAAGGTGAAAGGACAGTGGCTAAGGGGAGCAAATGAGCTTTTAAACAAGCCTGACACCATCCAGCTAGTTTTCATATTGCCTCCTGTGAAAAATCCTGACACATTGGTACATTGCTATGAGTTATTTCTTCATAGAACCGGGAAGTGTGGCCTAACATTATTTGATCTTGTAGAGTGTTATTTGGAACTACAAACTTATTTTATTTTAAGCTCAATGACATTTTATCAGCAGTTAACACAGCATGAGTAGCTAAAACTCACTTCGGTACAGTACATGAGGCCCCCAGTATTTTGCTGCTTTGTTTTTGTTAGGAGTACAGAGCTCCATAGCTGGCTCTACTTTTGATAATTTCTGGTTTTACCCAGCTATGTGTGTTTTGAACCATATTTTTTAGTCCATTACTACATATTATGTTAGTGATTCCACAAAACTTATTTATTATCTGTAATAACAAAAGCCATTTCATTTCATTTGCCCCTGTTAGCTCCATCTAAAAACGGAAGCCACTTCTCTCCTGGTCACGCTTATGGGGGCAGAATGGAAAGGAGATGGAGATGGCCATCAAGGAGTCTCTGAGGTGGTTTCATCCTGGCAAGCCTCTGCTCTGAACTAGAAGAACAGGACTCAAGGACAGGCAGGGTTTATGTTGAACCCTCAGCAAGTTCTCTCATCTTGAGACTACGACTCTCACAGTGCCTGGAATTTTATAATGCTTTCTGGAAACTCAGAAACGATTGGTCCTAATCTCAACTCAGATACTGATACACTGGCCTTTTCTACGTAAAGCCATGAGAGTGTTTGTTTTCTACTTGTAGCTTAATTTTGTTTTATTTTAAGCTCCCTTACTTGATTTCTGCCCAAGCAATAAGATCAGTCATACATTTAATCTGCTTCTGTCATTGAGACAGCAGAAAAACCTACTAATTTTCCAATCTACTATGAGTAAGTTCAGCCTGTGTGTAGTCAGCCCACTTTTCACCAGCTCTGTGACAGCTTTCTCATCTGTAATAAGAGAAAGCATCCAGCGAGGTCACAGAGTCATTGGAAGACTTATATGCTTATAATAAGTAAGGCTGCACTGTCTTTGGTGATTGACAACACACATTTTTTTAAACAAAATAATAACAACATATGCCTCCAAGAAAATACACACAAGATTTCTTGGATGCTGCATGTATTGTAGCACTTTGCTAGTGCTTGATGAGAATCTGTCAATCAGGGTGACTGTATTAATTAATAAGGATAAGCATTGACTTTTGCAGTTCTGTGCCAATTACAACTTAGCCCTCCACTTTTTATGGAAATATAACATGCATATGGAAAAGGGGGATAAATGTTACATTGTGATGAATTTTCATAAAATGAACATACCTGTGTAACCAACACTCAGATGAAAAAACATTATGTATCTCTAGCATCCCACAAGTGCCTCTGAGTGCCCCATTCCAGGAACTAGAAAATCCCAGAGAAAACCACTATCCTGACTTCCAATGCTGTGGATTATTTTTGCCTGTTTTATAATTATTTTTTATGTTATTTTTATCTTTCAATTACAGTTGACAGTCAATATTATATTAGTTTCAGGTATATAGCATAATGGTTAGACATTCATATAATTTATGAAGTGATCTCCCTGATAAGTTTAGTACCCACCTGGCACCACACACAGTTATTGCAATATTATCGACCATATTTCCTATATTGTACTTTACATCCCCATGACTATTTTGTAACTACCAATTTGTACTTCTTAATCCCTTCAACTTTTTCACCCAGCTTCCCAAACCCCCTTCTTTCTGGTAACCATCAGTTTATTCTCTGTATCTATGAGTCTATTTCTGTTTTGTTCATTTATTTTGTTCTTTAGATTCCACATATAAGTGAAATCATATGGTATTTGTCTTTCTCTGTCTGACTTATTTTACTTAACGTAATACCTTCTAGGTCCATCAATGTTGTCACAAATGGTAGGATTTCATTCTTTTTTATGGCAGAGTAATGTCCCATTGTATATACTATGTACCACTTCTTTATCCAATTGTTTATTGATGGGCACTTAATTTACTTCCATATCTTGGCCATTGTAAATAGCACTGTAATAAACATAGGGGTGCATATATCTTTTCAAATTAGTTTTTTGAAATTTGGGGGGGATAAATACCCAGAAGTGTAATTTCTGAGTCAGAGGTAGTTCTATTTTTAATTTTTTGAGGGACCTCCATACTGTTTTCCATAGTGCCTGCATCAATTTGCAAACCCACCAACAGTGCATGGGTGTTTCCTTTTCTCCACACTTTCGCCATCACTTGTTTGTTGATTTATTGATGATGGCCATTCTTATGGGTGCAAGGTGATATCTCACTGAGGTTTTAATTTGCATTTCTCTGATTATTAGTGACATTGAACATCTTTTCAAATGTCTATTGACCATGTGTATATTATCTGCAAATAATGACTATTCTACTTCTTCCTTTCCAATTTGGGTGCCTTCTATTATTTTTTTTTCTTGTCTAATTGCTGTGACTAGGGCTTCCAATACTATGTTGAATAAAAGTGGTGAAAGCAGACATCCTTGTCTTGTTCCTGATCTTAAGGGAAATGCTTCTAGCTTTTCCCCATTGAGGATGACAGCTGTGTATAATTTTTTTATACATGGAATTATACAGTATTAGTACAGGCTTCTCTGTAGCTTACTTAAGCTTACTACATAAATAAGTCTGATCCCTGAAGAAGTTTGTCTTTTCTAAGCTGACTTGAGGAAAGGATGCTGAAAGAGGAGGGCAAATAGAGAAACCATATAATTTGTCATCCAAACTGGGACACCTCTGAGAGTGAAAGGAAGCACTATTCCTAATGATACTAGGACAAAAGTCATAAACATGGCTGTCCCCAACAAACCAGGATATATAGTCATTCTGGTGAGAAGGGATGATAGGAGGCAGTTGGAACACACTGGTGGGCAAAATCTATCTGAAAGGCCATAAAATAGAACCCATTCACAATGCCTAGCAAGGATGTGAGATTGGGGGTTGGGGGCACACTACCCATAAAGTGTGGTCACTGGGAAAACTCAGGTCAACACATATTTACTGAGTTCCTACTATGTGCAAAGTACCACAATGAAACAAAGATAGCTCAGGCACTGTCCCTGTCCACAGAAGCTTATAGTATAATAGTGGCAATAAGACAAGTTCACAAATAGGTAAACTGTAAGGAAGCTGCCAATGGAAACACACAAAGTGCTATATGGGTTCCAATGACATATATAGAGTGCTATATGGATGCCAAGGAATGAGAGATCATGTCTGTTGGCAGACAGGAAAAAGCATCATGGTGAAGTAGCAGTTAAGATGAATTTAGATTGGACTCCAGTGGTTCTCAATCTTGACTGCACATTAGAATCATTTGGGGAGATTTTCAAACTCCTGATACCTAGGTAGTACTCCCAGACCAATTAAATCAGACTCTCTGGGAATGGGACCCAGGCATAAGTATTTTAAAAGCCCTCCCAGGTAATCCCAGTGAAGGGTCAAGATTGAGAACTACTATTCTAGAAAGATGAGTAGGCATTAGCTGGCAGGAAAGGCGGGGAAGAGAGGAGACCATGGAGAGAACAGCTGTTCATATATTCCATCTTTGGTAGGCACACAGGGAAGAATCATCCACTGGGAATTAAATATGGAGGAAAAGCAGCAGGGCAAAAATAATTTAACCCCCTTCGGAAAAAAAATTAATTAATTATGAAACCATTTGCTAAGGCCAATAACAGGGATGGATGGGGAAAGGATGCACTGAACATCAAGGGAGCTCAGAGTGGTAATAAATCCATCATAAATCGTACAAGCCATCTGATAACTTCTGTTCCTCACATTAGCATCCCATTAAGGCGCTATTAGTGAGAGCAAGGAAACCGAATGAACCGGCTTCCTGGGTTAGCACTAGCAGCCGGGAGAGAGTTAACAAGCTGCAGTCTTGCACAGGCACCTTTAAGGACCTGAGCTTCATCTGTAAAGGATGCTTAGAGGCCCCAAACCTTGACCTATCACGCTTATGCTGCTCCCAGTTTGGGAGTCGGCTAGAATTAATCACAGCAGGGACACGATTTACCGATCAATACCAGCCAATTAGAAGGCTCCCTGCTGTGGCGAGTTCCCTTGGAATGCCAGATGACCTTTGCCCTTGACTTTTTGTGGGGGCAAATGTTGCTTTATCTCAACTACTGATAAGAACGGTAGGAGCGGGTGTGGCGCTCATTTTCCATCGTGCCAACCCTGCCAGGGCTTCCTGAGGCTGCACTTTTTTAGGACTTATGCATGAGCCACCTGCTGGTGGAGGCTAAAGGAAGACAGGGATAGAAGTTATATCAGTAATTAATTCACAGCCAATGTGCCACTTTTTCTGTGAACTCATCCGTGACCTTCAAGAAGCCATTCACAGCAATAGAAAGTAGGAAACTCAGTCTTTTCGGTGAATTCACTATTGTGTTGCTACCTCTGCTATCTGTTCCGGGAGAAAAGATTCTGAGGCATAGAGCACAGCCAGAGATGGCCGGATTTTTATCCCATTAATTTTCTCTATGGCCTAGTATTAGAACCACCTCCAGGAAAAAAATTCTAGTAGCTATCATTGTGTCCTATGATCTGGCTCGGGGACTCAAAATAGAACTTCAAAGTGGCCCCAAGACCTCCAATTCTCCCCCATGCTTGTGTGATAGTTATGTGCCATTATGTTCACAGGGTTGGGCCAGTGTTTCTAACCATTTTCTGAGATCTTTGCTACAGAGTTAATAGGCTCCAGGAGAAAACAAAAGTTTAAAGAAAGAAAAATAATTGAATAATTCTGGAACGTGTTCTGAAGTTTACCATTTATTTATTTTTGTCATTTACTTCTTTAGTTTTATTTTAAGAAAAACAATCTATTATTTACAGTCCTTCCTGAAGCCTCTAGGACTGCAGGCATTTTGGCCCCATTTTCCTATTTGTTTCATCTCTTCTTGAAGGATTTCAATCATGGTTTCTTCAGATGCTCGTTTCAGGAACACTTCTCAACTCCCCCCTTCCTAAGTATTTCTCTACCCACAGCCCCCAGAGAATCGTGGTTTTAAAATGAAAAATAAAACAAAGTATTGAGCTGACTTTAGTACTTACAAGGCCTGAGACAAATCACACTGATTTCCTCCCCTGCCCTGACCCCAATCCACAAGTCTTTTTATTTAAGTCAAACTTGATATAAAAGACTATCAAAAAATATCCTTAAAACAAACTTTTGAAAGGTCAGCCTAGGAATGATGAGTAGATACGATAGGGACAGCATCACAGATTTTGCCTTGGAAATCTAAAAGGAGGGGAATTCCTTTTATGAACAAATGATATGTGTATATAAGGCTCAGAATACTAAACTATTTAAATGCACCAGTTGACAGGAACCATCTTCTTTCTGCTTCACCCTTTTCATACACTAAATCCCTAACCAACTAACTCTCTAAGCCCCTTCCCAAATGTATGGCAGTTACCCCATGTCACCTGACCCAAGGGATGACTCTGCCTATGTTCTCTACTTCTGTGAGGAGGCAAATTTTCACCTTCCTATCTCTTTTAAAAGCTGTTTGACCTCTGCTGTGCTGTAATCTTGAAAAGATGTTCAACTCGAATCTTACGAGGGAAAAAGTCAGACAAATCCAAACTGAGGGACTTTTGTGTGTGTACACAAAAGTGGCAAAATGTTAAAACAATCATTGAATCTATACAAAGAGTATCAGGATTGTATTACTTTTTCAATTTTTCTGTGGGGTCACCATTTTTCAAAATAAAAGATTGGAAGGAAAAAGGAAGCTATGAGGAGGACCAAGAAGCTAGTGTTTCTAAAGCATTCTGAAATTTCGACTTGAAGCAGAATATAACATCATCAAATGTTGTCCACGTATAACTTGTGTTTTGGTGTTCGACCCTGCTTTCATTTAGGTCCACAGAGCAGCAGCTTTCACTTTTGTGACCAAAAAAAATAAATAAATAAGCTAACCAGCTTATAATTTCTGTAAGAAGGTTTGTTTGATGGTTTCAACAAAAATAATGGACATGTTTGATAAAAATTTCATAGTCTCATGTAAAGTGCAAGATAATATAGGCTGTCCTTATAAACTTCCAATTTTTAATTTAAAATTTTTTATCTTATTTGTTGTTTTTCAAAATTTCATCTAGTGTTTTCCAAACAGATTAAAGACATACCACTACTAATGAGTGAAAACAGTGCTCAATCTGTTGTATTTAGTGGTCTATGAACTAACTATGATACTCAAAAAATTTTTTCACACTGTTATTTGCCACAGGAAATGGGACAGATTATTAACCAGTTTTTAACAAATTTGGAGATTCTATACAAAAAAACTAAATTCCCTTCATCAGGAAACAATCCCTCAAAGAAAAATAATACCATGTCCAAAGGACCAACTTCCTCATGAAGAGAATTTAGAGAAAGTTCTCCCTTCATAAGCATTGTCACAATTTACCGAATCAAAGCACTCTGAAAAATTGGCCAGTTTTCAGGAGAAAGACACTGCTCTAGACATGACAGGATCCCAGAAATAATTTTTTATTAACTACATTAACTGGTAAATAGGTTTTCTGCAGTGTAAATGACATAAAAAATGGATAATCAATTTATTTTTGTCTAAGAAATTTTGCACCAAACTATATCTTAAATTTCTTGATTTAAGGTGGTGATTATATATATATATATATATATATATAGAGAGAGAGAGAGAGAGATAGATAGATAGACACAGACACGTATGTATGGTATGGTACATGGCATGCTTCTAAATGAAGATTATTAGCTTTGGCTATCACGTTGTTTACCACTTTTATACTTAAAGAAAGATACTAATCAACTTACAATTTCTGTACAGAGGTACATTTGATGGAATCAACAAAAATAATAAACACCCCTGATAAGATTTTATGTTCAAATGCAAGTTATATCTAGGCAGTTACATATATTTATTTATGTATTTATAGTCTATATTCTATATTTTGTTATGTATTTATACTTATTTGTCTTTATATAAAAATGCCTAATGGCCCATACTTTAAGAGAGCATTGAAAAGTATCAGAAAGAAAACATAAGCAAAGTTAGGACTGTCACAACTGTGTATCTATAAAAGGAAAATATTCAGCACCATTGTGTATTTCCAAAATAATTAACAAAGCTAATAATATGCATTCAAAAGTATACGTAGCTCTGGGACTGATGATCAAAATAATAATTACCAGTAACTTTTCCTAAATGCTTACCCAGTGCCAGGCGCTACGTTAAGTGCTTTGCATTTATTATGTGTCTCGTTCACTCCTCAGTTTGCAGAGGAAGCACCTGAGACACAGAGAAGTTAAGTGATTTGCTCAAGGTCACACATTTAATAAGTGGTCAAGCTGAGGTTCAAATGCAACTTCAGACCCCACACTCATGATCATGATCATCCCAGGTACTGCCTCAAAGTTCTACTTAACAAGTGGCAATGAGTGGAATGAGTGGCCCAGGACAAGAAAGTGAGTGAGGACACTCATGCACAAGTCACATCACAACATGACAAAAATAGTTTATGTTCTCCATTTGTTTTCCAGACAGGAAGCTCAAATATAAAAGATTGGGGCTCAAGTGTAAGACAGAAACTGCACAGTACTCTCTGCAGGTGGATTGCATTGCTTGGGGAGTTAGTCATGTGACCCAGGTCAGCCTCCCACCACTGCTTTGCAGGACTCAAGCTCTGGCTGAGCTAGCTAGCATTCCTCATACCCCACCCCACTTATTCACTGTCAGCTTGACCATGAGCAAGTGATCACCTTCGCCAAAGCATGGAAAGTCCTGCTAATAGGTAAAATGATTGAGCTGGAGCCTAAACAGGAAAGAAACTTTCTCTTCCACAGATCAGAAATGTGGCTTAAGATGTTGGCTTTACCTGACTTGTGAGGTTAAGGGATAATAGTGAATGAATATAAAGCATCAGGTACTGTGCTTGGCACATATGAAACATGCAACCAACGGCTCTTGTTATGCGGTTTTTAATCCCCATTCTCTGTGACAAAGTTTCGTCAGACATCTTAAAAAGTCTCTATGTTGGATTCTATCTAGTGCTGGGGTGAGAGGAAGGTTACCACCAATGCAGCCTGAGAGTTGCAGACAGAGCCCAGGAACCCACAATTTTCTGGGAGAAACCCTAATTCTCTCTGCCCTTAGAGAAGTGGCATACAGCAGGAAGGTAAAATCATTCATTAGACAACTTGAGTAGCACATGTAACTGGTATTATTGGGATCTTTGCCATCATAACCTACACTAAATATACAATCCATTATTTCATAAAATTTTTCATTTGAACCTGTAACTCAGGTACAAAGTTTCCTCAAGCTACACATTCCCCCTTATCTACATTAAAATCAATTTCACATTATAAGTATGAAAAGAGCAATTTTTAAGAAAAACATTTTTAACTTGATGTATCATTTTCATCACACCCTATATATAAAGTTGCTGTGTTTTTAAACATTACTTGGATTATTTTAATCTGTTTTTAAAAAAAGGCTAACATAATGCTTTTGGACACTTCAGACTTTTTCCTCTTTGCTTTGATGATGTTCTTTTCTTCTATTCTACCCTTAGTTTTATCTCTGCTCAAAAGTAAAAATTTAAATTCTGTAAGTAAAAATTGGAACAACTTCTGGGTTTTGCATAGAACCTCACTAGCTCCTCGGGATATTCTTTGTTCTATTTTTTAACATACATTTTAAAGGGTAATAATAAAATAAACTTTAACCTTTAAAATATTCAATTAAACCAGTCAGCGAGAGAAAGGACTAGGTAATAAGCAGAATGGAAAAAAAAAAGCCTAACACGAATAGAACTCATAGAAAAGTCCTTAAATATTGTGTATGTGTTGTTGCTGTTGTTCTTTTGTGTGCATATGTTTTAAACAAGCAAATTTTGAGTAAAAAATATAAGAAGGGCTGGGCGAGTGGCTCAGCTGGTTAAGGGCTCGCTTGGGAGCGCCAGCTCTGAGCAGCAGGGCTACAGTTCGGATCCCACATTGAGGGCCAGTGACACTGCCCTCTACAGCTAAGATGCTGAACAACAGCTCGACCTGGAGCTGGGCTGCCGTGAGGCAATGGCAACAGCATAGACTGCAGTGGGGCTGCAGTGGGCTGCCATCAGCTACGTGAGCGGCTGGCAGCCAGTGTGAGCTGCCAGGAGCCGCTGTGAGCGGCCGACCAATAACCGGCGACCGATTGCCTCACCCGGGAAGAGCACAATGATCATACCTACATGGGCCAGTGAGGCTACGTCCTCCACAACTAGACTGAAGAACAAAAGGACAGCAACTTGTCTACCTATTTGTTTCCCTTCCCCGATTCCTCAACGCTGTTCCCCTCCCCCAATTCCCCAATAAAAACCTTAAAAAAAAAGAAAAAATATATATATATATGAAAATGAGAAAATGTGGTAAGTTGCTTTTGAAGTCCTTTCAGAGGCAAACATTTGTAAAACAAAGAAAAGAAGAAAGTAACTGTAAAAATCAGCACAGTTCCCTTCACCTGTTTTCATCCACAAGCTCTAACAGCACTCAGGCACCTTGTCTCCATATTGTCATCAGGATACTTTGTTCCTAGTTGCCAGGAGGAAGTGGTAACGTTCTCTCTATTTCTCTTCCTCCTCCTTTCTTCTCCTTTATTTGCCTTTCTCTTCCTTTCTCCTTCTTCTCCTTTCCTTTGCTTTTAAATAGTTTGGTGTAGAGGGTCTTTCCTGATTTACTTACAAGCACTGTCATTTTTCCTGGTACAGATAACATTTTGTTTGATCCAAGTAAAATTAGTGAGTTAAAACTCCCGCTGCCAAAGTTTCCATGTTGTATCACCTTGAAATCTACAATGGAACCCTTGAAGCTCTTTTCATGCTGCAATGAACTTAGGAGCAAAGTCAAAGCCAGACAAAGATTGAGTTCAATTGCCACCATATTTGAGGCTGAGGGGAAACTACTTCTGAGAGAAGTAATGTGTTGGCTTAAATTCACTATGAAATATAAATGCTTAATGTCAAACGTTTTGCTGAAACAGAAATTGATGAAGAAGAGGGCAGAGGCAGGAAAGGAGGTGGAGCCCTTTAAAAAGAAGGGAGCTTTCAGCCGAGGGGAGAAAACTGTGCAGAAAAAGGAGGCTAGAGCACTGAAGGTCAGCTGGGTCTGGATCTCCACCTTGTCTTGATCCTGCTCTACCCTTCAGCTCATGATGCGTGAAAATGTCCAGTTACATTCAATCAAAATCAGACAGAGAATAAACACCTATCTCAGAAAGTTGGGAAACATCTGTACAATGCCAGGCAGTCATGGCCTAATTGAGTCTCAGGTTTGGGCCAGCCAGAAACTCCCAACCCCAGCTCACCTCCTGCAACCCCTACCTTCCATCTCACCTAGGAGGGTGGACAGAGCTAGGATTTCCAAGTTCATCACAAGACAGTTGGTTGGGTGCTTCCCCATCGCCTGTTCCCTGAGTTAATGGGCATTCTGGAGGTGGATTTGTTGTCCTATACACACTAGGTGTGGTTCCCAAACAGAATAGCTGGCCCAACACCTTTTCCCCAATCCTGGGTTCTTATTTCTTAAAGAGAATCAGGCTTGGAGAGGATATGGGAGCTTCCCTGCTTCACCACCCCCGCCAACCCGCCACCACCCCATATTCCTAGCCTTGTAGGCTGCTCTGGTTCCAAACATGAACAGTGTTCACTCTGGCCATTTCTGAAGCCCAGGTGAGTTTTAGTCACAAAGGAAGCTACAGTGTTAACCCCATCTACATCAGCAAGGCAGTCTTGATAGCTATTCAGTTGGCTACTCTGGGCGATGATGCTTTTAAATGGGACTAGTGCCCCTTTAGGAAATTTCAAATGTATTTGGAATATAACAACAGAATGTTTTGTAAAATTATGTATAACAAGGCCATTACTCCACCAGCTATTTCAGTGGACAAGAGTCTGCTTATTTCAGAAGCCACAGGATGCCTTAAGAATACTTGTCTCATTATCCCCATTATTTTCCTCTCCAGGGAACTGTCCCTAATAAACTTTGCTATGTCTCTTCTCCTGGCTAGTTTTAATATGAGCCAAGGGAAAGATTTCAGAAAAGCACGAGTTCTTTTCTGCCTGGGCTTGCAAATTGTCTTTTGCTGCAGGTGCATCTGTTAGTAAAGATTGAGACCATCTGTGCAGCATAAGACAACTTGTTGAGAGATGGCTCTAAAAAGATCCTCTTCCAAGGAATATTTAACCTCTTCATACCTTTTTGTGATAGCAGGACCTTTAATTTAATGGCTGCAGAAGATGAGATGGTGCCTTCTCATCAGCATGGCCATCTTAAAGTAATGCTTTCACCTTGAAACCAAGAGGACCTTGAGAACTGCAGGAGCCCCAAGTTACCTGAAAGGATACTTCAGGTTCAAGCACCATTTCAAGTCCTCACCCTCTCTGATAGGGCCCAGGCTGACTGAGTGTGATAAAGATCCTCTTTGGGAAGACGAGAATCCTTTGGCAGCATTCTTTACATGCCCCAAAAGACCTCAACTCGAAAGCCAAGTTCTCAGGAGGCTGAGAACATCAGAAAACTCCTAAATGGGTTCTCTAACCCACTTCTCTTATCTGCTTTTTGCCTCAGTCTGAAAATAAAATCAGCATGGTTTCTAGTTAGAGTTTCAGAGTAGTCTGGTTATGAATCCCAGGCCCAATGGGTTCAAGACACAACAGGAGTCATGTTTGCATCCTATTTCCCTTGTAACTTTCTGTGCCAATGTGTTAGCTGATACGTAAGGCCACCCTATTCAAGCCAGGGATTACAGACTCTTGAAGATTATATGGTAAAGTGCCAGGAGAACAAGAAGCCACAGGATAAACATGGTACATTTTCCTGGAGTGCCAAGGATAGGGGAAACACCATTATTTTAGAGAATTATAAACTAGGGTAGAAAGCAAACTTGGAGTAAAATACAAAATTCATGGACTTTTAAAATAAATCTTAAATCTTTGAATAAATTTGAGCTTGAGGCAAGCGCTTTCAGCTTCTTCCCCAGATCTCAGGGGGTCTAAATGTTTATTTGCCTCCTCCATCAGGGACATTTTGATGGGTATTTGAGAAAAACTGTTTTAATGTACCTCTCTCAGAGCCACTGGCATTAAAAATAAAATACTCTTAATGGAAAAAAAAATCTGCTACAAACAAAAACAAAAAACAGAATGAATTTAAAAAGAAGTAAAAAAGGAAGAAGTATTTACAGGAGTCATCATATGTTAATGGCATTAGTCCTCAAAACACCTCATTTTATGAAGGTGGAGCCTGAGATCCAGAAGGTTGAGTAAGCTGGCCACCAATCACATAACTCTAACTGACAGAGCCAAGGCCAAAAATGAGTCAGAACAGTGCAGTAAGGAGAGCCTTATCCAAAGTTCCCGTGGCATTGTCCACAGTCAACCATCCACTCCACCTACGTGAAAGAGCCTTCCGGATTTCCCCTAGCTGGTTTGGATCCACCGCACTGCCAGCAGCTCTATGAAGGACACTTTTTAAACCCCTAACAGCACAACAGTGACCTACCAGACTCGGGAAGGAGAAGTGAGCTTAGGTTTATTCTTTCAGAAGATATTTCTCTTTTTTTTTCAGTTTTATTGAGATGTAATTGGCATATAACATTGTATTAGTCTTAAATGTACAACATGACTATTTGATATATGTATGTATTGCAATGTGGTTATCGCAGTAAGTTTAATTAATATTCATCACCTTACATAGTTGTATTTTTTTCCTGTGCTGAGAACTTTTAAGATCTATCCTCCTAGCAACTTCCAAATATATGATACAGTATTGTTATCATGTTGTTCATTATATCTCCAGAACTTATTTATCTTACACCTGGAAGTTTGTACCTTTTGACCAACTACACCCATTCCCCCCCACCCCCACCCCCACCTCTGGCAACCACCAATCGATTCTGTTTCTACGAATTCCTTTTTTTTAGATACTACATATAAGTGAGATCATACAGTATTTTTCTTTCTCTGCCTGAAGTACTTCACTTATCATAATGCCCTCAAAATCCATCCGCATTATCACAAATGGCAGAATTTCCTTCTTTTTTATGGCTGACTAATATTCACATATGTCTCACTTTTTTTTTTTTTTGTCCATTTATCCATCAATGGACACTCAGGCTGTGTTTGAGCAACCTGAGGATGCCTGAGCATCTGGGAGCCCTCAGTCTCCGGCTCTCTCTGTATGTCTCTCTCTTAGTCTCTGAATCTTCAATCTACCCCTCTGTTTATTCCTCAGTTTCTATTTCTCTCTCTCTGTTTTTTCTTTTCTTCCTATAGATTCTCTCTGTCTTCCTCTTCAACCCATTTCCTCTTTATTTGACTTGAAAAACTGTGTCATCTGCTCACAAGCCTGAGGATATAAGCATCACAACATGTGATTAAAATATGTAAAGCAAGCGACAGCCCTAGTGTATTGCTTGGAGTTTTGCTGCATATTTATTAACTTATTTATTTATTATAATTTAATCTGAATATTTTGGCACAGACTATGTGATAATTCTGCATATGCTAGTTAGTTTAAGCTTACACTCTAGGGGCAGTCAGCTGCCTTAACGGAAAATCCATACTTCTTGGGTGCTCAGTTAGCATAATATTTGAAAGGACTCTAGAAGCAGTTATTACAAACGCTCTGTCTTCTGTGGCTCAATCAACACCCCAGCTTTCCTAATTAGCATAGTGAACTTTAGAAATATTTAAAGTGCCTATTTATTAAGTAAATTAATGGCTTTTTAGTTAGTATATCACAGAAGTTTCCACATATTTATATTACTCCTTAAACATCTCATTTTACAGAAGTGCATTCTGAGGTTCGAAAACGTTAGAAATGGCCTTTATTGGTGAAATTTAATTCAATATGTATAGATTGACTAAAATATTTAAGAGATTCTCCCTGTCTTTTTTTAAAAAGGGTACCAGAATCTAGCTGGAACTGTAGTCCATCTCTTTGAGATGATGCTCAGAGCCCGATCTCTGCGTGGTCCCAGGTCCAGCTATTAGCCAGGACGATTTCCAGTTGCCTGACCTGCAGGAAAACAGAATCCTTCTTCTGGAATATCACCATTTCTGCCTCAAGTGGGCCTTCCATACAAGTGGGGATGGACACAACCAAAAGGACAGAGGCCTGGATGTCATCATTTTTGCAGAGCAGGTTGTATGAGCTATTTTATGTCTGCCTGCTTATATGACTGTCTAATGTTCACATGTGGGGAGTTTGTCTTGAGGTCTGCTTTCATTATAATCTGGTAGAAAGGTTGTGAGGGAATAACTAACACTCACCTGCCTCAAACTTGCTAACTACCTGTTATCTACCAAAAAGTCTTAAGAGTTGTACACAAAAAATTTGCTTAGGAAAGTTTATAACAACAACCTAAGAAAACAAGCAAAGGCTTTTTTTCAGATTTCTGCTGCCTCCAAAAGACCCTGAGAAGGAAACTCTGAGAACAGCTGCTATGACAGGGCCCTGCACTAAGAGGCTGAGACGGAGATATGGGTTCCTCAGCACTACGACCACTTATCTGCATAAGGCACTTAACCCTCTGAGTCTCAATTGTTGTATCTGGAAAACAGGAATAATTGTTTACTTATACCAAGTGTCTCTTGAATTTTATAGGCTGTTATTCAAAGAAATTGTAGCTTTACTTTTGGAGAAGGGTCACCTTCCACAACTTCAAAATGCTCCAACTTTTTTTTTTTAATATTGGAGATTATCATTTTTGTGGGTGGGAGCTTTATCAAAATACATCTTTTCAAGCCACACAGTTCAGACATTTAAAGTATACAACTCGATGGCTTTTAGTACATTCATAGAGTTATGTAATCATCACCAAAATCAATTTTACATTTTATCACCCCAAAAAGAAACCCCATATCTTTTAGCTATCACCCCCCCAATCTCCCCATCCATCCTCCCCCAGCATTAGGCAACCACTAGTCTACTTTCTGTCTGTACTTTCGACCTATCCTGGATATTTCATATAAAGGAAATCACACAACATGTAGACTTTTGTGACTGACTTCTATCACTTAGCATAACGTTCTCCAAGTTCATCCATGCTGCAGCTTGTATCAGTACTTCATTCCCTTTTATGGTCAAGTAGTATTTCCTTGTATGGATATAACACATTTTATTCATTTGGTTTATTTCTACCTTTAGTTATTATAGACAATGCTGCTATGAACATTTCATGTACGAATTTTTGTGTGGACATATGTTTTCACTTCTCTTGAGTATATATCTAAGAGTAGAATTGCTGGGTTCTACACCATATAACTCTATGTTTAATCTTTTGATGAATCACTCAACTATTTTCCAAAATGACTGCAATGTTATACATTCCTGCCAGGATGCAGATTCCAATTTCTCTACATCATGACAACACTTGTTCTTTTCTGTCTTTTTTATTACAGCAGGTGTGAGGTGGTATCGCATTGTGGTTTTGATTTTCATTTCCCTGATAGCTAATGCTGTTTGAACATCTTTTCTTATGCTTGTTGGTCTTTTGGTTATCTTCTTTGGAAATATGTCTACTCAAATCCTTTGCCTATTTTTAAATCTGCTTGTCTATTATTGAGCTGTAACAATTCTGTATATATTCTAAATACAAGTCCCTGATCAGATATATGATTTGGAAATATTTTCTCCCATTATGCAGTTGTCTTTTCACTTTATTGATAGTGTACTTTGAAGAATAAAAGGTTTGAGTTAGAGAAGTCCAATTTTTCTGTTTTTCTTTTTTCTTTTTTTTCCTTGTGTTTTTGGTGTCATAGTTAAGAATCCATTGCCAATTCCAAGGTCACAAAGATCTATCTCTATGTATTCTTCTAAGAGTTGCATAATTTTAACTTCTACATTAGGTATTTGATCCATTTTGAGTTAGTTTTCATATATGATGCAAGGCATACAACTTTATTCTTTTGCATGCAGCAATCTGATTGTGCCAGCACCATTTGTTGAAAAGAATATTCTTTCTCTATTTAATAATCTTGGCATTTTTATAAAAACAATTTTTTAAAAAATCAGTTGACCATAGATAGATATATATGTAGGTTTGCTTCTGGATTCTTATTTCTATTCTATTGATCAATATGTCTACCCCTATCCCAGTACCACAATGTCTCAATTATTGTTGCTATGTAGTAAGCTTTGAAATTAAGAAGTCTGAATCCTCCAACTTTGCTCTTCTTTTTCAAGATTGTTTTGATTATTCTGGGTCCCTTGCATTTCAATATGAATTTCTAACTCCTTTTCAAATTTTCCAAAAGGAAAACTACTCTACTCTTTGTGGGAGACAACGTCTTTAAATGAGTTTTGATTTTTGCCTTCTGGGGATTTAAAAGCAAAGAAATCTAAAATTTCTATAGTTCTGTGGCTTTGATATAGTAGTAATTTCCCCTAAAACCAGTTCATCCAACTGAACATTCTTTTTTTTTTTTAGATTTTTATTGGGAATTGGGGGGATGGGAACAGTGCTGGGGAATTGGGGGAAGGGGAACAGACACGTTGCTGTCCTTTTGTTCTTCAGTCTAGTTGTGGAGGATGTTGCTTCACTGGCCCAAGTTGGCACCATCATTGCACTCTTCCCGGCAAGGCAGATCAGTCACCGGCTTCTGGACGGCCGCTCATTGCAGCTGCTAGCCACTCACGCTGGTTGCTGGCTACACACGGCAGCCCATGGCAACCCACTGCCACAGGGACTGCAGCCTATGCTATCGCCAGTGACTCACAGCAGCCCAGCTCCGGGTTGAGCTTCTGTTCAGCATCTTAGCTGCAGAGGACAGTGTCACTGGTCCTCATATGTGGGATCCAAACCGGGGCCCTCTGGCATCCCAAGCCAGTTCTTAACCATCACGCCACTTGGCCAGCCCCAACTGAACATTCTTTAAATTTCCTCCTGCATAATTTATCCTCTCCTAATTTATCCTTTAAAATTGATCAGTTTGAAAAGCTTTGCCTGATAAAAATGGTCTCAGACACTTGGCCACATCCTCCTTAATTCCAAGCTTCTGGATGTTCTTACTGGTTAGGCAGAGAAGCAGAGGCAACAAACAAGAATTAGCCCAGTATCGATTTAAAAATCTGAGGGAAAAAAAACTTCAAGAAACATTCTCTGAAACCACTGTCACTTAAAATTCTTGATCCAGGCACTACCTAATAAAAAGCTGTGTGTTCTCACCTCCTTCCTTCACCCCCACTGGCTAATGAAATGGTCTCAAGAATCCATGTAAAACCCCCCTCTCAAATCTCCAAAGAGGACACATACAGATGGCCAATAGACATATGAAAAGATGCCCAACGTTACTAATCATTAGAGAAATGCAAATTAAAACTACAATGAGACACCACCTGACTCCTATCAGAATGGCTATCATCAATAAATCAACAAACAACAAGTATTGGTGAGGATGTAGAGAAAAGGGAACCCTCATGCACTGTTGGTGGGATTGCAAATTGGTGCAGCCACTATGAAAAACAGTATGAAGTTTCCTCAAAAAAAATAAAAATAGAGCTACCTTATGATCCAGCAATTCTACTTCTGGGTATTTATCCAAAGAAATCCAAAACATTAATTCAAAAAAACTATATGCACCCCTATGTTTATTGAAGTGCTATTCACAATAGCCAAGATATGGAAACAATCAAAATATGATTTTATCCAATAGATGATTGGATAAAGAATTTGTGGTACATATATACAACGGAGTATTACTCTGCCATAAAAAAGAGTGAAATCTTACCATTTGCAACAACATGGATGGACCTACAGTATATTATGCTAAGTGAAATAAGTCAGACTGAGAAAGATAAATATCATATGATCCCACTTCTTTGTGGAATCTAAAGAACAGAATAAATGAGCAAACAAAACAGAAATAGACTTAGAGATATAGAGAACAAACTGATGGTTGCTAGATGGGAGGGGTTGGGGGTTTGGTGAGAAAGGTGAAGGGATTAGGAAGTACAAATTGGTGGTCACAAAATAGTCATAGGTGAAATACAGTATGGGGAATATAATCAATAATGTTGTAAACACTATGTAGCATGTCAAATGAGTACTGAACTTATTGGGAGGATCACTTCACAGATTATACAAATACCTAACCACTATACTGTACACCTGAAACTAATATAAAATTTTAAAAAGCAAAAAGTCATGGGGATGTCATGTACAGCATAGGGGATACAGTCAATGATATTGTGATAGCGTGGTACAGCATCAGATGGTTGCGGGACTTATCATGGTGATCACGTTTTTAGATATATAAGTGTTGAATAACTATGGTGTATACCTGAAACTAATATAATATTGTATGTTAGCTATATTTTAATAAAAATATATATTTTAAACCTTCTCAAATGAGCACATTGAGAAGCAAGGAAAATGGTGTTGAAAGCAATGGAGACCTGCAGAGAGAGGAGAGGGAAGGATAAAGAATAAGATAAGGGCAGAAACCAATAGGAAGAGAGAAGAAAAGAGAATGAAGAGGGGAAAGGGAAACAGGAGCTCAGAAAGGAAGAGAGAAACATATGGCAGGTATCAATTATTTACCATTTATGTACAATGAGAAAAAAATGCACTTTAACTACAGAAAGAGCACCAAATCCACTCAATAACCATTTAAAAGCATATGGAAATAAAATGCAGCCATTTAAAGGGCTGTAATAAATGTGCAATGCTCTTTGTAATGCCCCTGAAAGAATATAAGTGTTAAGCCTTGGTAAATTACACTTAAAAGTAAGTGTAACATAAAAACGAAATTAGGCATACAAATAACCTCACACATAGGCATTTTTTAGAAGTCTCTTTCAAACAGTTAATTAGAAAAGCCTCTAAGGAGCATAACTTTTCTTCTCTCATAGTCTCTTCTCTTAACAATAGAGCCAAGCAAATGGAAGGAACAAATAAACATAGATCCAGGATGCACAGAAGTTCTGCATTAAATGGCTTGCCCTAGAAAAAAAGGGTGGGGAGCCAAACAGAAGGCACTGTGAGAGCCTTTCCTCTCACTTATTATAGAACCCTTTAGACAAGGGTCACAAAAGTATCTAGACGGCCTCGTAGGCTCTGTTTCCCAATTGCACATTTTAATTGCTTTAATGTTCTCTTCAAAATGCAATAAGCCAATCAGAAAGTACTATTAACTTCATGTGCCCATCCTTCATTAACATCTGCTGTGTAATATAGTCATGTTTCCAGTAAACCAGGCCCAGCGTGTTCCAGCCTTAACGGGGTATAGGGGAGGAAAACTTTTCCTTTCTTCCCTTCTAGGTTCTTCGGCTGATCTAATCATTCAATTGACATAAAACAGACTAACAGGAGAAAAATTTAATTTCATAATACGGGGAGCTCGTAGAAATATGAGACTCAAAGAAATGACTAAACCAGGCAGCTTTTATACCTTTTAGACAAAGAAACAATACATTTGTGAAGTATTGACAAGACAAAGGGGTTTGGGCTTGGGGTAATAAATTAGTAAGGAAGTAACAAGGTTTGTTTATACAGTCTTTTCGGCCCTAAATTCCCTCTCTCTGGTGATGAGGACGCCTACCCTCCTGGTACAGGGAGGATATCTTGAGCAAGCTCTTAACCAACTGAGCCACTCGGCCGGCATCATGGGAGATTTAGTTCCTGCTTTTAAGGGACAAAGGAGGGTCAGAGTGTCTTTCTTGTACTGGCTGCTTCTTAAGTAACTTTAAGTCAAAATAATCAATATGTCAAAGTGGCATATTTTTGGGTGGCATATTCCGCGCCCCTTCAGGGTAGAGAATGAAAAAGAGTTTTGCTCCAAAGGGACTATAGCCATTAGATACTAGATTGAAGTGGGGGGCTGGGAGTGGGGTGTGGCTGCTGGCTGAGTGTGCTGTGTATCCAGCCTGGAGATTCCACATTAACCTTCAAGTCACAAACAAGAGTTCTCTCATCAACCACCTGCCTTTTTCACCCTATCCAGCCGGCCCCCAAATCTTTGTATTTGGAGCATAGCATATGGTACCTACATAATTTCACGAAGGTTGCAGCTTAAGGTGACCCAGCCAGCCGACTCTGAGACAGAGATTATCGTGCAGGGTGTTTTTAGGGAGTGCTCTCGGGATCTGACAACTGTAGAAGGGAAGGGAAAGAAAGTGAAGAAAGCAAAATTGGACAGAGGAAGAAGTCAGGCTACAACGCAGCTTCAGTGGACATCTCAGTTGAACCTTAGTGGCGTTTTGAAGATGGACTGACCTCTCAACACTGTCCCAGTTGGGTGAGATAGCCAGGCCGCTCTACCCCTTCATCAGTCAGTCATTGGATGTAGCTGCCCAGGAAGGGGGCGTGGCCTTGGCAAGGCTGCTCCCCTCTTCTGAGACAACCCGGAAGGGGCTGGCAACTGACAGCCAGCTGCCTGCAGCACCCCAGCGTCAGACCTTCAATCCTGAAAGGGGATCTGAGCAGCACATTTCCACTTTCACCAGAGCGAGCAAACAGAAAAGGCCTTTTCGAGTTCATCTATTCATTCAGAAAATATTTGGTGCATCATTTTCATGGGCATGGCTCTGATCTATGATGGCTGACTACTTGAATGTCTTCAGGTACAGCACACACAAGCTTCATACTCATTGCCTCTCCCGTATTCTCTATGAGGCAGCACTCTGTCAAGGACTCACCTGCCCATTTTACACATAGGAAAACTGACAATGGAGAAAAGCAAATCAGCCAGAGTCTGTTACAGGCAAGCCCTCCAGTATGTAAAAGAAAAAAGGCATCTCGAGGAGATGATAGTAAACCTCGCCAACAAATGTAAGCAATTCACTGACATGGGTTAACAGATGGACATGAAAAGGAGAGAGCTAGCTAATGAGAAAATTTCTTGAAGCTTTAGAGTCTTTCCCCCTCCCTGCCTTTTTTTCTATCTTTGCAGATGCCAGAGGGCAAGAATTTAGTCCATAAATTATACTCTGACCCCATTTTCTAAATTTCATTAAAAACACTTTTTTCTCTTTCATCAGAAAATTCCTCTTTCAACTCTTACAAAGACACTCCTGGGTCTGTCTTATTACCCAATAAGTAACCTGCCACTGTTCACATGGACTGTAATCAAGCCTGGGCCGCTGTCCTAACAATCTACCTAAGTGTGCCACCGACTGCCAGCATGCACCCTTGTGTGTCATTTTACTTAATAAGCAGGACAAAGATTTCAGAAAAGGAAGCAATTTGATTATGTAGCATTGTAATGGCACTCAAGTCTCCTGTAAGGACTGAGTGGGGTCTGCCCCCTTAAAACCTCCATTTGCTGCACCATTGTACCATGGAAATGTCAGCTGGGCTCCCCTGCCCCCCCACCCCGAGGTAACCTTTAGCTGCATCTCTCAGTAATACTAAACCATTAGTCATGCCTGGGTCAGTGATGTGTCAATAACAGAATAATTATTGAAGAAAGCCTTAAGAGAAAGGACAGCAGCCTCGATTCTGAATTAGCTCGACCCAAACCAGCACTATGGCTTGTTGAATAAATGAATGGATGTCGAATAAATGGCCCCTTTACATCTGGAGACCTAACGACTGTTGATTCCATTAATCCAGTGGGTTATTTGTAGCTGCTAAATGCCTTTTTAGACCAATAAGTGGCATGGCTTTTACTCTTGCTGACTGCAGCCCACTCTTTTCTATGAGAGCAAATTTACTGTACTTAATGGTTCTGGCATTTTAAAAGGAAGTCATTCAGCAGGGCTGTTCGGAACACCTGCGCCTTTCGTAGGGCACTGGATGCAACGAAGAACCTCTCCCCACTTACAGGAGAGGCACCTTGAGATCCTGACTTTGGAGATGCCTCTAAACTATGCCAAACCTCAGAAACCAAACAACAAGGTGCTAGTAAAAGAAATGAGAGACAATGAGAGAGGCAGCGTGGCTTAACAGTTAAAGTCAGGAACCCAAGAGACAGATGCACACACTGGGAGCATGTCATGTGAAGACTGGAGTTATGCTGCCGCAAGCCAAGGAACTACCAGAAACTAGGAAAAAGGCCTGGAACGGATGTTTCCTTCGCACCTTCAGAGGGAGTATGGCCTTACTAACATCTTGATCTTGGGCTTCTAGCTTCCAGGCCTATGGGACAATAAATTGCCATGATTTAAGCCACGCAGTTTGCGGTACTCATTACAACAGCCCTAACAAACTAATATGCTGGGGTAATAACTTGCAGCCAGCAGGCCTTGCAGGGAGTTCTGTCCTCATCATTTATTTGTTATCTCACCTTGGACAAGTTGTGTAAACGCCCCGCTCTTCTGTTTCCTGTAATATCAAGACAATAATACATGGTTTACCTACCTCACAAATTTATCGTGGGAACCCAAACTTTACATACGCAAAGGCACTTTCCAAACTCTAACAGAGCATTATGCATGTTACATACGACAATTGATGTGTCCAATACAGCATTCTGTATGGTAGTACCTTCTAAGGTTACCTCTTCCTAACAATATAGCACAGGTGAAGTGATGGAAAAGCAAGGGAAGTAACATACCAAATAGACACCAGCCAAGACCAGCTGTGCAAGGTCTTTCCTTCCTCCAGGAGCACAGAGGCCCAGGGTGGGGGCTAGAGAATGCAGTGTGAATGCTCGACGGCAGCTTCATTCTGAGACAGTCTACATTGGAAGTCATATATAATATTCCCATAATGTCTTTTCTCTAATAAGCATGTGTTTTTTTCTATGTTCAATTGCAACTGGAATAAACTGTGGTCCCTCAGGTTCAGGTACTAAATGAAGCTGCATTAAAAAAAAAAAAGTCCAAGAAACAAAATGATTTTAAAAGGCAGTCCATTGATAGGATATACCGTTGACATGATATGCTGAAAATGGCACTTTACCTCTGTGGTCTTCCTTCCCCAACCCTACAATCCAAATCTAATTATAAGAAAAACATCAAATTCCGATTCCAATGGACATCCTACAAAATATCTGCCCAGTACTCCTCAAAACTGGCAAAGTCACCCAAAACAAAGAAAGTCTGGGAAGCTGCCACAGCCAAAAGGAGTCTAAGGCGACGTGACAACTAAACGTCATGTGGTATCCTGGATAGGGTATTGGAACAGAGAAAGGACATTAGGTAAAAACTAAGGAAATCTGAATAAACTATGAATTTTAGTTAATAACAATGTATCAATATTGGTTCATTAATTGTAACAAATGCACCATACTAATGTATGATATTAATAACAGGGAAAACTGGGCATGGGGTATATGGGAACTTTCTGTATTATTGTCTCAGTTTCTCTGTAAATCTAAAACTGTTCTAAAAAATGTAATTCATTAAAAAATTAAAAAGGCAATCCAAACTTTGCTTTCATCTTTTAATGAGTATTAGAGAAAATTAAATTTATAACTCACAAAAAACACTTCTTTAAAATCCCCTTTCTTTTCTCTTCAGATATTATACAACCCCAAAATTCTCCAGAGAGAGCCTCTTGCTCACTCAAATTCCTACACACACACACACACACACACACTGCCTGATATCCAGGAACTGTGACTTTTTTTGTCTCACGTCATCCCTTGCTGATACAATGCTATCTCCACTGTCACCATCCCCACCATTGTCCTCCCCAAATGTATCATCACCAAGACTTGCTCCAGCCAGCCAGTCACAGCCCCTCTAGAAACCCATATGACCCAGTAGTTCCCTGTGTCTGTTCATCCCTTGCTGTTCATAGAAAAAAAAAAAAAAAAGCATGAGGCATTCCCTGGAATATGTAGTTCTTTTCCAGGTCTGTCAGGTTTTCTTATAAGCAATTCTAGTGGAGAATTTTATTTATTTGTAATAAATAAAATTGATTAAATAAAATAAGATAAAATTCTCTACCTAGATATATGATAAATATTTTAAAAGTTAAAAAATAGTAGTCATATCACTAATTTTTTTCCAGCTCTATAATTTTATTTTTTTTTGTATATTCTATAGAATGCCCAGAAACCAACAATAACATTTTCTAAAGATCATAAATATTAGAGGAAGGAATCAATGAGCAAATATATTATACTAGGCAACATTTTCTTTATCATGCAGCCACATCCATTTTGAAAAACTGTATTGCTATATCACTAATTTCGTTCTCTTACTACCTAGATGTATGAACTAGTGTTGAGTTTAAGAAATAAAATTGACAGTCCCAGAAGACTATACAAAACCAGTACTATTTTGACAAATCTCAAAAATAAGCAAAACTGGGCCGGCCGAGTGGCGTGATGGTTAAGACCTGGCTTGGGACGCCAGAGGGCCCCGGTTCGGATCCCACATGTGAGGGCCAGTGACACTGCCCTCTACAGCTAAGATGCTGAACAACAGCTCAACCTGGAGCTGGGCTGCCGTGAGTCACCAGTGACGGAGTAGGCTGCAGCCCCTGTGGCAGTGGGTTGCCATGGGCTACCGTGTGTAGCCAGCAGTCAGCGTGAGCGGCCAGCAGCCGCTGTGAGCGGCCGTCCAGAAAGTCGGTGACTGATCTGCCTCACCCGGGAAGAGCGCAATGATGGTGCCAACTTGAACCAGTGAAGCGACGCCCTCCACAACTAGACTGAAGAACAAAAGGACAGCAACTTGTCTGTTCCCCTTCCTCCAATTCCCCAGCGCTGTTCCCATCCCCCAATTCCCCAATAAAAATCTTTAAAAAAAAATAAGCAAAACTAAGGATTATACTGTTTAGACATATCTATTTATTTAACAGAAATATTTTTTTTAAGAAGCAAGGAAGTAATAAAGACAAAATTCAGGATAATGGTTATTTCCTGAGGAAGGGGATAATGTTCTAGGTCTTAGATAAGTATTATACTTTGTAACTTACTTATACATTACATAAATTCTTTGGTATGTATCAAAAAAATATGTATTTTAAAAAGTAAGAACCGTTATTGGAGTGATGTATCGGTCAGATTCCTGCAGGCGGAGAAACCAACTTTGGCTTAAAGAGAAAAAGAACTTATGATCTTAGGTGGCTCACAGAATAAACAGAAGGATCAGACAATCAGGTGGGGGTAGGGGTGCGGTGGGGGGGGGTGAGCCAAGCACTCAGGCAGCAGAGTTAACCTGGGAAGACATCACTGAACACAGACCCTACAGTTTACATCTCCAAAGCCACTTGATGAAACTGATGCTGCCTCTCAAAACTGGATGGGAGCAGCTGCTGCCACCAGGTGTGCTTGTGGCTCCTGCTTCTTAGCACCTTCTAGATCTGGTTTCCAGCTCTGGGTGTATGAGTCTGATTGGTTATGTGTCTCTGTCCTACCTGCAAAGGACCCTGGGAAAATGCTCAGCTTCTACTGTAGGAAGCAGGCTCAGCCTCCCCCAGGACTCGTGCATAAGGTAGTGAATCTCCCACACAGGGACAAGACTTCAGGTACTGGTTGTCAAAACAATTGACAAATGTCCACTTTTTTAGCTGTTCAACATCAGCATATATCCTTCATCCCATGCATCTGTTTTTTAAAAATAGTGTTGCTTAACACAATATAACTATCTCTTATATAATGAATAAAGTGTCTGTCTATCTTATGCTCAAAATAGGGGCAAAGACCCAAGGTCCCATCAGGTCCTGCACCCAGCTCCAAGTGCAAGATCTCTGCATGTCCATTTTTACACTAGTTCCATCATGAATGCCTCCTAATATTCTGTAGACTATAAATTAAAGTTTTAAGCAAATTCCCACCAAATGACCCTATAAACATAATGGAGGAAACAGAAAGAAGGAAGAGGAAAAGAAGAAGAAACTTAAAGTATAAAAATATATGCTTAACCCAATCGGAAAGACCCTAGCTGGTTATGAGTCAATAGGTTGTGTTTATGGATCGCCCCACACATTCGAAGGCACCTTTGCCTTCATCCAGAACCTTGAGTAGGAATTCTTGACCTTTTGAAGTGACCCAGAGTTTTATTCCTGAGGGATCTCAGTCATTGAAGGTCCTATTTGTATGGGATGATTGAGTCTTCCTTTACTTTTACCACTGGGTGTCCACCTTCCTCCTTGTGTTCTTCTGTAGCAGGGATCACATTTTCCTTTCAGAGTCAGGATTGGTCAACCCAGCGACACCAGAGCCCCCTCTTTGGCCTTTCACCCAGTAGTATGAGGTTGTAATTGGAGACTCCAGAGTGGGGGTGTTTTCATAAGTAGATTAGGTTTCTAGGGCTGCTATAACACATTGCAAATTTTGTGGCTTAAAACAACAGAGATTTATTCTTTCACAGTTCCAGAGATTGTAAAGGCCTTTTCGGAGACATCTGAAATCAAAATGTCAGCAGGGCCATGTTCTCTCTAAGGGTTCCTTGACTCTTCCAGCTTCTGGTAGTTCCAGGCATTGCTTGGCTACGGCAGCATAACACCACTCTCTGCCTCTGTCTTCACATTGCCTTCTCTCATGGGTGTTCTGTGTTTTAAATCTCATCTTTATTTCTCTTATAAGTACACCAATCATTGGATTTCGGGCCCACCCTAACTCTAGGACGATCTCATCTTGAGATCCTTAACTACATCTGCAAAGACCCTACTCCCAAATAAGGTCATAGTCACAGATACTTGGATAAAGACTTAAACATATCTTTTGGGGACACACAGTTTAACCCATACAGGGAACATTCACATAGAATACACAAATTCTGGAATGCTGGGCTCATTCTGAGATTTCTAACCATCTTCCTATTCCCCAAACCTCCAGACCAGCAATTTCTATTCTTGCCAAGTCCCTGCCAAACCTGCAAATCATTACACCTGCTCATGAATCAGGGTAGATCCTTATCTCAGGCTCTTTCCATCCAGACAAAGTGGGCAGTGAGATGTAGTGAACTAAAGCTAAGGTGCAGAGACCTCAAAATGGAGAAGGGCCATGAAAGGGAGAGACACTAATGTTGCTGCAGCTCCAAGTACATTGGACTACTGATAGATAACCCACATGTGATGCTCAAGATGCCCTAACCTGGTCAGTGATTGTTAAAGATTAATATTTGTAAACTGTTCAGCTTTGGACAATTACACGCTGAAGTGATTTTTTTTTTTTTGGAAACATAGAACACTTCTCTATGGAGTGGGACTTCCTATAAATGTAATAAGTATTTCTATGAATAATCATTCTGAAAAGAAGCCCATCCTCTGGCCTTGAACGGTTGAGACCTGGGTTTCTGGGAGGATGGTTTTCAACTTCCAAATACGACTCATTTTCTATTACTTTGCATTGCCTCTCAAAATATCCCCCAGACAAGGGGAAATGTAGCCCACCCCACAAAATACATGCTGGGCCATATTCAAGCATCACATAATTACGCACTGAGAAAATATTTAACCACACTTTTTAAGTCAGCATTTTTCTTCTTATCCACACGGATTATTTGAATTTTAGAAAAATGAGACCAAGAATAGAACTGAGGCCTTTTTTGTTCCATTACTTTTGAATTGGAAAGACCTTACTATCTTTCTCCTTTGTATTTCTTTTTTTCCTTACTAAGAAATTTGTCACTCATCCTGTTTCTCTGACAATCAATTCATTGATCTTCACTATTCCACTCCAGGAATATTTGAAATGCAAATAAGGTCACAGGTCTCTTTTCCATTAAAAAAGGGTCGTTCAGAAACAGTAAAATAGTGCAGTTCTGTAAATCCCCCATCTTTATAATATGTATATACACTAACCTTTCTTTCTCTAATTGTTCTTTTTTGTCAAAACAGAAGAATAAACTGCTAGCAGAAGCGTACACTGGTTAATCTTCCAAAACATGGGAAATCACTATACTGGAAGAATCTTTATTCATTTGACTAAAACCCCTCAATTTCTTAGACACTAAACATCAGCAGACTTAGCAAAGCTCTTTGTATCTATCATCTACTCATGCATCATTCATGTAAAAGGTGACCTGGGTCCCATTAGTTGACTAGCTGATCTGAATCTTTTGGGTTACTCAGAAAAGTCATTTCTAGTGGTCCTCCTTTTAAAATTAATGAAACAGAATAGAATACATGCTACTTAAAAGAATACCCTGCTGGGAATTTCTCACTAAAGTGAGGCTAATTCTTTTCTGTCTTTCCCTTTTCTTTCTCACCCTTACTTTTGCTTTCATTCCGAAGGACTGTATTTCTGAATTTATTTCAGATATCCAGGAGTACAGAAGATCAATGTCAAGGTCACAGCTGGGACTCAACACACATAAATTTGAATCAGTAACTGCCCTCTGGTACAAAGCCTCCTTCTTTCAACGTGCTGTCTTTCTGCTCAGAGCTCCATAATAACAATGATCCAGTCGCTCCTTGGATGCCCTGTTGATCAGAGCCTCATAGGTAGTCAAGGTTTTCCCTCTAACACCCTACAGATTGTAGTATTGCTCATTTCCTTATTTTCCAGGCAATTATGACTAGCCCCAGGTATGGTCATGGCTTTTAAAAATATACTCATATATGTATAGGGAGATTTAAATAAAAATGGTCACTATCCTATTTAAAAATCCTTCATAGTAGCCCCATAAATTTCTGCCAGAGTTCAAATTCAAGTGATGCCATCAAGTGATGGCAGAAAGGCAGTCCCTAGAGGTTGCCTGCCTTTCTGCCATCACTTCCCACCTCTTTTACACGTACATTTGATTTCCATCATCCTGAAGTACATTTGTTTGGGGGGTTTTTTTGTTTGTTTTTTTAAAGATTTTATTGGGGAATCAGGGGAAGGGGAACAGACAAGCTGCTGTCGTTTTGTTCTTCAGTCTAGTTGTGGAGGACGTTGCTTCACTGACCCAAGTTGGCACCATCATTGCGCTCTTCCCGGGCGAGGCACATCAGTCGCCGGCTTCTGGACGGCCGCTCACAGCGGCTGCTGGCCGCTCACGCTGGCTGCTGGCTACACACGGTAGCCCATGGCAACCCACTGCCACAGGGGCTGCAGCCTACGCCGTCGCTGGCGACTCACGGCAGCCCAGCTCCAGGTTGAGCTGTTGTTCAGCATCTTAGCTGTGGAGGGCAGTGTCACTGGCCCTCATATGTGGGATCCGAACCGGGGCCCTCTGGCGTCCCAAGCGAGTTCTTAACCACCGCGCCACTCCCACTCGGCGGGCCCTGAAGTACATTTGTGATGCCTGGCATTCCCTCAGCCCCTCCACCATCTAGCTAACTCTGACTCATCCTCCAAAAGCAGTTCAAGTATTACCCCCCAAGAATCCTTTGAAATCCCCACCCTGCTCTACATATCCCTGTTCTCTGCTGTCAAGTGCCTTGTACCTACTTCTAAAATAGTATTTATCAGACTGCCATGCAGTAAATGCTAACTCACCAGTTTGCCATACCAGTTCAGAGCTTCTTTAACTCATCAATAGAAGCATAACTTTTTACCAATCCAAGTCTTAGTGTTAAAGAAATGGCTATTGGGATTGCCTAGTATCTAAAATGAGGATGCCCAATCTGACCAGGAATTGAGGTTGTATTTATCAATACCCTCAATAACAGGATTTTTTTTTAAGTAGGGAATTTATCACACGGTATGGGCCTAAGAATAATTCACACTGTTCAATAAATTATCTATATGTAAAAGTTATTTTAGTTTTAAAATTAAAATGTTATTTTAATTTTCCTACGTGTATTCTTTAAATCAAAATTGAAGCTCTGAAAAGCTGCTTTTAGCTGCTGTCTTATGATTTGACCACCTTGATCAGTAGCAAAAATGCCACTCTGCTGAGGAATTATTTCAGTGCTCAGTTCAGTGCAATGTCTTCCTTGTCTCCAAACACAATAGTTTTTGCTTTGTTTCAGCCCCCTCCATAATTACAGCCTGTTCTACGTCTTCACTGGTTTCTTGCTCAATTCCTCTGTTAGTCAAAACTCAGTTAAAAACATCAGAAAATACAGGTCAAACCATCTTAAACAGACACACTCAAAAAGAGGTGGGGGTGATTTTCCTGGGACATGTCATTGAGCAATCCAGGGCACACAGCTAGATCCAGGGGTTGAAATGATGGCATCAGGAATCTGCCTCTATTCCTCTTTATGGATTTTATTCTCAGTCAGGCTCTGTAACAAGAAGAAGAGATTGCCCCATCCACAGCTCTAACCTTAAGTTGACCTTTAAATTAGGAAATTCCATAATAAACTGCCACATTCCTGAGAGTTGCAGCAAAAGTCCCAAGGGGAACCTTATTGGCCCAACTTGAGTGACATGCCCATCCCTAAACCAATTACTGCGGCCAATGAGATGCCTTATTCTGACTGGCCAGGCTGCATCAAGTGCCAAGCCCTGGATGAAAGTAAGTCAGCCCCACTTAAAGTATAGGAACAAAATCTCCCATAAGACAAAGGAATTGAATGACCAGAAAAAGGGATAAAAGAAAAGGCAGATCAGAACTGGAGCTAGATCCTATGTCTCCCCTCCTTGCAATGTTTAGAAAATCAAAACAGAAAAGCATTCCCTAGCCCTCCAAACATCTCTCCTGAAGGGCTCTTAACAACAAGGATGGGGTATATCAGTCAGGGTTCTACCAAAGACACAGAACCAGTAGGATACATGGAGGTTATAGACACACACACACACGTGTGTGTGTGTGTGTGTGTGTGTGTGTGTGTGTGTGTGTGTCCTGTGTCCTATGTCTGGTGAAGGCCCACTTCCTGGCTTATCAGTGGCCATCACCCCATTGGGTCCTCACATGGCAGATAGCAGACAGAGAAACCTTTTCCATGTCTCATTTTCTAAGAGCACTAATCTCATTTGTGAGGGCTCCGTCCTCATGACCTCATCACCTCCCAAAGGCCCCGCCTCCCAATACCATCACACTGGGAGTTAGGGTGTCAATATATGAATTCTGGGGGGTCACAAACATTCAGTCAATAACAGGATTACATTCTTTTTATCTCCTCTCACTCAATTCTTCTCTCCCGACACATCTGATAGCCTAAGACTATGAACACAGTAAATACTGTATAAATATGTGTGGAATAAATAAAGGAACAAATCACATTTTAAGTATCTCACTTGCTCCACTGAATATGAATGATTACTATTTTTCTCCTTATATAGCTACTACTATATCAAGTAAAAGAGTAAAGAAAAACAATTTTGAATAATGCCAAGCACCTAGAAATCTATAAAATAATTTTTCCATGTATAATAATATAGATATTACAGCAATTCATATGCTTAATATTATGGTCAGAATTCCCACTTGCAATAAAATTTGTAATTTGAATTAACTTACAGATACTTTGTATGGCACTCTGCTAGGTGCTTCCAATGTTTTATCAGGAGACTAGCACGATGAGAAGGGAAGACAAGTTCACATAGGATAGATTGTAGGGTGAAATGCCTTAAGGTCAGACTTCAGGATTTTTGTAATAGTCTAGAGCTGGAGGAGTATGATGACAATGAAACTGGAAAGAGATGGATTAAAATGACATGGCATGGAAGAGCAGAGAAGATTGAGGTTAATCAATTGCTATGGGAAGAAAGTTCCAGCACTTGAGATGGAGTGAATGAGAGAATGATGATACCTCTTAATGAGGCTGGAGAAGGAGCTGGGATGGGAAGGTATTTGATGAGTTAGTCTTACACTCATTAAGTTTGAAGTTATGGAAATATCCAAGTTGGCATTGTCCATTAGGCAGTTGATAATGTTATGACACTCAAAAGTCAACTAAGGACTCAGATTTGGACATTGCAGCATGATGGGCATCAGTAAAATTGGATTTCCTTCAAATCCTGGACTATGTGTTTGTGTTGTTAAATAGTTCATCTCCAGAGCATCCCCCAAAGAGAAGGTTCCTTCAGCCTAGGTTCTCCTGAATTTTACCTGAGGGACTGTCTACTTCCATAACCCTAAAGAGGTTAAAAAATTAAAAAAAAAAGATATATATATATATATATATATATATATATATGGAGAGAGAGAGAGAAAGAGAGAGAGAATAGATATTATCTTCAAAACAACCACGCTTCTTCAGTTACCACAGTTTTTCATCCCCTGTTCACTAGATGGGCACCTTCCTCAGCAAGTCTACCTCAGCACACTTACACCTTTCACACCCGCTCTCCATCTGTATTCTACCTTGAGGAGATTCATTAAGTTCAGTCAATAACATTTACTGAGCACATAATATGGTTCAGGAACTACGTTTTATGCTGAGGAAATAAAGATGATTAAGACCTACTGTCTGCCCTGAAGGAACTATGAACCTGATAGGAAGACATAAAAACAAGTAGGCAAGGACAGTATTGAAGATAATGGAGGAAGAGATTTACTCTGCTTGTAGGGTTACAGAGGTTACTCTGTTTAGGGAAGAAGGCATATAAAAAAGAGGTGCCTAGACGGACACCAAGGAGACCACCAGGTGGAGAAGTTGAGAAGCAGCAGGGCTTTCCAGAGAGGGTGCAGGGCCTGTGAACCACATGGTCCACTAAAGAACGAAAAGAGACTCAGTTGGAGGTTGACTGGTACATAGGATGTGAGGCAGCAAGTGGCTGGTGATGAGGCTTAAATGTAAGGACTAGAAGATGGTGGGGCTTGTTTGGTGAGATTTGTGAATTGCCGAGCACTGACCATGTACAGCTGAGGCCCATCACAAGTAAATCTAACATCAGTCAGCAGGGTGTAAACTTGGAGCACTAAAGACTATTTCCAGTCACTGGAGGTTTCTGTGAAACTTCTGGACACAAGTCCCTGCCCCAGACTCAGCCCTTGGATTGGGGGTCACTGTGATTCTCTTGTTCGTCTAACCCGTTTTCCTCCCAATCAAGACCTCATTAGTTCTCATTACATTTATCCTATAACCCTTAGGCTCCTGTCAGACATTAGGATTGCTTAATTTCAAGTAACAGAAATCTCTTCAGACTAGTTGAAACCAAAAAGTTGAGTTCATCATAAAAATATAGGAATAGCTTACAGAAATTCAAGGTGGAAATGCATGTTGGCCTCAGAAGAGAGTGAATCCAGGAACCAGAGAAATATCCAAAAGAATCTCTTCATCTCTTATCTCTGCTTTCATCTGTAGACCAAAGAATAAAGCTAAACAGGCATACTCCACCTCCTGGGGGCATGTGGCAGGGAAGAAACGCCCACCACACAGCAAAAAAGCTTTCAGTGGTCCAGCTGCAGTAAGAGCCTGTCTCTGTCATTCTCAATTCCAAATGCCCAGGGAAGGGACTCAGGTCCAGTCTGGGTTAGGGGCATACCCTTCTACCAATCCATGTGACCAGAGAGAGGTTCACCTTGTTTAAAATGTATCATGGGGCCAGCCAGTTTGGCTAGTTGAGGGGTTCATTTAAGCTGGGCAAATCCTCTAAGGCTGTGTCCACAACAGGTCAGAAATCCTAACATTCCAGCCACCTGCACAACTGAGTCAGAGGTTTCCCCAGCCTTTCCCCACACAGATTCTTGACTGGCCTCCTGGTGCTGGAGAATGTCTTGATTTTCCTGAGCTAGACCTCCCATAGCAATCGCCATAACCAACATTCTCTAGCCTTTGACCTTTTTTCTCCACCTCACTCTGACATTTAAACTAGGTCTTTGAGCCCCCACCTTACCCTTCACTCACCTTCTCCAGCACAGAAGTCTCATCTGCCTCTCATGAATCCACTCATCCCAGATGATGTGCATCTTTCATCCTAGATAATAGGTTATGGTGTCACAGAAAGCCTCATTTAAATCTTTTGTATTAATTTCTCCATCAACTCCACTATTCTCATAGTCCGATAAATCTCAAGTTAACAAAGATTTGGGAGGAAGGAGCTATTATACAACAGACTACAGGCAGATCTCGCTTTGCATGGTACCACGCTAACTCAATTGTGCGCATATTGGAACCATGTTCCCTCTTTTGCACAATTCCATTGTGACAATCTCAGCTACCACTGAACTGTAAAACGATGACATGGTTCCGATATGCACACATTTCAGTTAACATGGTCATGCAAAGTGAGGAATACCTGTATTCTAATTTCGTTAATGGACAAAAATTATTCCGTATAGTCATGCACCTAACACCTCAAGAGGTCCCCTGTTCTGTTCAGCTTCCTGCTCAAGTATTATAGTTTTTTCAGCATCTGAAATTAGAGAGGTTTGTGGGTGGCAGGGCTGGAAAATTTCTCAGGCCACCTTTCTTGCTCATTTATCCTGTCAATTTTCATTGTTATTCTTTTCTTGGTATCAAGTTTATGGGAGAAAAAGGCGGCATCATATTAAGGCATAATTAGGATAATAAACGGGCGCTGTGGTTTGTTTTTGGACTGATTCCAGTTGGGTAGCACACATAATCACCTCTAGCTGACTGCTTGATGATTATGACTTTGACAAAGTGGCATTATTTACTGCTAATGGATGAGATGATGATTTATTACTAATTACTCTCTTTTTCTACAATTTTTATATTATGTTAAATGAAGGACTATAGTTGGGGTAATAAATATTCACTAGGAAAAAAATGTCTAGCAGCAGAGTTCATGAAACTAGACCCTGAATAGAGGAGCTATTTTAATTACTCAAGACCAGCTGTTGGAAGAGACTGTGGACTAGACAGCACATGGTTAACTCTCTCTCCCAGCACTCCTGTGAGGTTCTCTTTCCTTCCTTCAGGAGTCCTCACTTCACTCCAGGTTCTTCAAATCCTTCCATCCACCTATTCTTAGCCTCATTTTCCTCTCTCCTGATAAGATGTTAGTGACAACTTAGACAGAAGAGCTTAGATGTAACACAGCACTTTCCCTGAGTCATTTGGACTTCAAGAGTCTTCTGGAAAAAAAAGAAAACAAAAAGCTTTCTAGATGTAAAGAACCAAAGATGAGATTAAGGTCCATTCCTTTCCAGAAATATGGGTGTGCAGAGAAAGACAGAGTGACAGAAGTGAACACAATTAAATGTAAAAGAGGGGTCCTCTTATAGTGGTGAGGCCTCTGGGGCAGGATAGGGTTACATTAACCAGTTAAAAATTTGCCTTTTGGAAGAGGACAGATGCAGACTAGGGTCATCCTAACTTGAGTGTGAGACTTTTTTTTTCCTACAACTTACTTTATTAAAGTGCACAATTCAGCATCTTCAGTATAGTCACAGAATTGTGCAAACACCCCTACTATCTAATTTTCAACACTTCCAGAAGAACCCCTTGACCCTCCTCTCCCCAGTTCCTGGAAACCACTAATCTGTGTGTGTGTGTGTGTGTGTGTGTGTTTTACTGTGTGTTTGTATATATTATTGAGTTTTATTGAGATACAATTCATATTCATACAACTTACTTTATCAAAGTGCTCAAGTCTGATGTGAAAGTGAAAGAACCCATGTGCTGAGGTAATGAAGAAGGGTGAGAATACAGACAGCATTTGTTAACCAAAGTCTTGAGTGCAAGGTCAGGAGAAGGAATCAAGATAAAGCAAAGCTGAGCAAGAAAATAGACCGAAATCCCTTTGAGGACAGGAGGCCCTCTCTGTAATCTCCACAATGCCTACCTAGCAGTACCTAGAGCACAGAGAATGCTCTGAAAATGTTCGTTAACCAAGCTTTGGCAGATTGGCTAAAGCAGTGAGGAGCAACATTCTCTGCATGCAGATCAATTAATAACTCATTTACTTAAAATTTGCAGGCCACATTTGTAAAAGATGCTATATTTTTGTTATCAGGAAATGCAGTATCATCAACTAAAGCATTATTCTTTTATCTCCCTTTCACTAGAGGTTTTAATTGTAGCCTAGAATTTCATATACTTCGTAATTAGCACACACAGCAGTATCTGATTTTGATGGTGTACCTGTGATCAAAATTTTATTGTTGAGTAAGTTGCTTTTGAAGTTGGTTTATCTTAATTTTTCCTTGACTAAATTTGTTGAACTCTTATTGTAAAATGTGGTTTCTTATAGCATCTTTTAATGTTATACATGCTGGTTTGAATTTTATTTTCAGATTGTGAACATATGAACTGCTTTATTAAATAACATCATGTAAAATGAATTTAATAATATTTTGAATTTTATGAAATGTTTATGTGTCATCACTGGGCAGTCAGCAGAAGGGAAAACCCACCCTTATCCCAATGCTTAGGATCTACTAGAACTCCAGCAGTAGACACAGCACTGGACTCTCACCAATGCTATATGCTCAATATACCTGAAGAAGCGAAAGTGTGACCTGGGTCCTGAAGAACGGGTAGGAAGGAGTTCACCAGGCAAAGAAGAGTAGGATATCCTAGGTAGAAAAAACTGTTTTTCAAGGCAGAAAGGCCTACAGAAGACAGTGTTTGGGCAATGATGAAAAGCACTATAACAAGAATGTACAGTGTATAAGATAGAAAGGAAGAAAAATTAGTTAGTAAGGTTGTTTAGAGCTAAGACATGCTAAGTATTTGCATGAGCAAATTTTAACCTATAAGCAACTAGAGGCTCAAGGGTCTCCAGAGAAACAGAACCAAATGAATATATCTATATCTATATCTATATCTATATCTATATCTATATCTATATCTATATATAGATATGATGAGAAATATACTTATGATACACACACACACACACACACATGGTGCCAAAAAAATGTATACACATTTTGAGAAAGGAAAAAACTGTATTAATTGTAATACTCAATATATACCAATAACAAAAGATAAATATCCAGGTTATGTTTGACTTCTACAATTACAAGAGATGCTCAAAGTGGTTACCATCAGCATCCAGATGCTTCTGATTATGGTGAACTACCGCTTGAGCATAGATAACATCTCTTAAAATGTATATACATTTTTTTGGTACCCCTGGTATAATATGAGGTAATACAGTTAACCCTTGAACAATGCGGGTTTGAACTATGCAGGCCTACACAGTTCAAACCCATGTTATCCAAGGGTCACGTGGCTGTTGGGAATCCACGTAGTGGAAGGCCGACTTAAATTATATGCAGGTTTTCAACTGCGTGGGAAGTCAGCACCTCTAACCCCCATGTTGTTCAAGGATCAACTGTATTACATTACGTATTATGTGAGCAATTGGCTTACATGATTTTGGAGGCTAAGTCCCAGAATCTGCCATCGGCAAGCTGGAAACTCAAGAAAGCCAGTGTAGTTCCAGTCTAAGTCTAAAGGCCTGAGAACTGGAGGACCTATGGTATAAGTCCCGTCCAAGGGCAAAAGACCAATGTTCTAGCTCAGCAGTCAGAAAAAGAGAGAATTCCCCCTTCCTCTAGCATTTTGTGCCATTCAGGCCTTCAATGATTGGATGAGGTCCACCCACATTGGGAAGGGCAATCTGCTTTACTCAGTCCATCAATTCACATGCTGATCTTATCCAGGATCACCCTCACAGACACACCCAGAAACAATGTTTAACCAGATACCTGGGTACCCCATGACCCAGTCGTGTTGACGTATAAAATTAACCATAACAGAGGCTAAAGAAATTACATAATATGATTATATCTGTATTGTAGAAAAATAATGCTGACACCACATAGGAGATGGATTTGAAACAGAAAGGAGCTCAAGAGACCAACTGGGATTAATCTAGTGAGAAAGTCAGACATGAAGTATCCAAAAAAGACTGGGTGGCTCCAGGGATAATTCAGCAGTAGAATCAACATCACTTATAATTTATTAAATACGTGATCAAGAGAGAAAGACATGACCACAACATTTCTAATGTGACCCTGAGTGTGTGTGAGAAATTTTGTGTGAAATTGTTCTATATAGTTTTTGGTTTTTTTTAATTTGAACAAGTGCTGCACCAGGCTTTGGCTTCTAAAGGATTAAACTGAGGAAAGAAATACTTGTATATCATAAGAGAAGAAAAACTAATACTCTGAGTACCTACTAAGTGCTGGCTTTAGGTTAAACATTCACATTAGTGCTCACAAAAGCCCTGTGAGGCAAATATTATTATTCTCTTTTCAGAGACCGAGAAACTGATGCACAGAAAAAATTAATAACCTATGCAAGTTCACACAGCTGGTAAGTGAAAAACCTTAAAAATTCAAACTCGGGGTTTTGGGCTTTGAAAGAAATATTCATATTTTTTCTACCCTTGAATGTGGCCTCTCGGTAAAATAAAACTCATCTTCATTAAATTCTACATTCATGTCAGTAATTTCATCAGAGAGAATACAAAAGGGCTTTGAATTTCTACCCTGGAAATAATAGGGAAAAGGGATTAAATAGTCATTCTAAAATTCTGAGTATACACAAACTTCAAATGTGTCAGGTTCCATTAGCAGCTTTAAGCCTGGCTAGTGGAGCAGCCATTCGAATTGTTTAGTGATGGTTCATTTGTATTTCATTTGTATTAATAGTATTATTAATAGCAATAAGAATTATAAACAAAATGTACCACTTGTAATGCATATTAACATTTAGTCAGAAAAGGACTACTTAAAAAATTCCAAGAGACATATTTTTTTAAAACTTGCAAAAATTGATTTCTAGCAGGATATAGATTTGTTTGGTTTGTTTATCAGATTAACATATCCCACTAGGTTCTTCCAGGATGGTACAATAAGGACTTAATGCAGCAGAGATGGTTGATTGTACTGGTTGAATGATTGATGAGCCCAACTGAAGCCTAGTGATTGAAAATGTGGAGTGGAGCCAGCCTTCCCATATCAACTCTTCTATATGGATTTTGAATGCCTAGGACTAAAAGATTCTATCCATTCATTCAATAAATATGTATTGAGTGGCTTACATGTGCCAGTCATGTTCTGTGTGCTGGAAATATATACGGCAATAAGCAAGATAGTCAGGCATGGAGCTTACATTACACAGATGGAGAGTGGGGAGAAAATCGGACAATAACTAAGTAAACAAGCCTAGATGATTCCAGATAGTTGATTCATGCTGTGAGAACAACGAACGCTGGTGACATGGTACAGGATTATTTGGGGAGGCAAGCAGGGGCTCCTGAGGGGATGGCATTTGAATGAAGACTTCAGAGTTAAAGAAAACTACCCAGGAAAAGGTCTGGGGATACCCAGACAGAAGGAAGAGAACACAGAAGTCGTAAGGCAAGGATGAGCTTGAGATTAGAAGAGGAAGGAGGCCAGGTGGGTGGAGCATAGTTGTGGGGCTCTTTAAAGGCTGTATATGGTAGAATGGCTGTCCCTCAAAGATTCATGCTGCCCTTTCCAGAATGAAGAGTTGTGTCTGGGAAGAGTCTCCCTGCTAGAGACCACAATTCCCAGCCCCACCTTGCTTCTAGGTGGGGCCAGATGATCAGTTCTCACCAAAGAAATACGAGTATTGGAATGTGGTCATAGTAGTGCCACAGCAGTTGGGAAGTGGGTGTGCCTTTTCCACCCACTCTCCCCCATCTGCCAGCTGGATGCAGAAACTCGGAGGCAGCTCTCAAATGACAGGACCATCAACTGAAAAACCTGGGTCCCTGAATCATCTCAAAACCAGGATCACCTGCACTGAACTGTTACGTGAGCCAGGAATAAATTTTCATGTGTTAAGCCACTGAAATTTTGAGTTTTATTTATCACACAGCTAGACTCACCTCCACTAGTATACCTAATAAGAAGCTTGGATTTTATTTTAACTGCAAATAAATGCTACTGGAAGGTTTTAGGGGGAGGATGTCAGTGACTGGTTTATATGCTGAAAGATCACTGTGGCTGCTGTGTGGCGGCGAAAAGTAAGAGAAGCTGAGAAAACACTGAGGAGGTGTCTACCGTAATCCAGGCAAGAACGAAAAGAATTGGTGGTAACAACAGAGGTGGAGGGGAACAGACAAATTTGAGATCTACTTCGGAGGTCGAGCCAAGGATGACTGGATGTCAAGGGTGAGGGAAAGAGGAGACATAGGAGACTCCTCGCTTGTGACTTGGTGTCACATCCTCTAGCAGGAGAGCCTGAGGAGTGTGTTTGCTGGAGACAGGCTGAGCTTTGTTTTGGCTGTTATTATACCCATTGTCCAGATGAGAAAACCAGATCTCATGTTTAGTAATTGTACAAAATAAATAAAAAGTAATTTGTTGATTTATAGTATGTAGTCTAAAGGAAACCGTTAGTAACTTATGTTTACAACCAGTGAAGGGAAAATGCTAGTACTGGATTAAGTGTTTAAAGTCACTGATCATGAAACTTTCTGTTATGGAAAGTATAGAAAAATTAAATAATAAAATTAAAGGCTATATGAATTATATGGTGAATGATGAAATTCTGCCTAATGACACTCAGTGCATATATTGAGTCATATATTTTTTAAAAAGCAGTTATCATATTTTAAGCTGATCTTTTTCAATTCATACCAACATGAATGCAGATTATCCAAATGTTGCAAGCTATTAGAGGTCTGAAGAACTTTAAAAAGTACCCAGTAAAATCTCAATTTAGAAATTACACATCTAGTCCCGTAAAAATGCCTTGTCCAAGGTGACGAAGCTAAGCAGTTTACCTGACTTGAAACCCAGTGCTGCAAATCTAATTCTCAGCATTAAGACATCTTGAAACCATTTAGAAACTAGAATCTCCAAAGCCAAGAATCACAGACATTATGTTTCACTTCGTAGTAGGTTTTCGCACCAAATATTAATACTATTTCAGTGAAAATAATTGACTGTTCAACTGAAAGAGGAGTCAACATAAAGGATACTGAATTAAAATACCATTCAACAATTTATACTCTGATTTTTATCTAGTTCCTGCTTCTTTAATTATATGCTCTGAATTTGGTAATAATAAGTGTGATATTAAACTAAGAAAACAAACATCTGGGCTTTCTAAGTGCCTCGCTTCATCTGTAAGAATCACATAGAAGAATCTGGAACAATCACTCAGAGAATATACATTTATACTTTATTTTTCATTGGAGAAATATAAGACCTTTAGTGTGGCAAATTGTTTTTTTATCTAATGATATGGTGTTAATTAGGACCTCATCTGATGAACCAGAGCTGAGAACAAGGAGCTATATACCCCAGATTCCAGAGAACCTCCCTGTGGGACTAGCTAAGAAGTGGCCAAAAACTATCCCGGGAACTTTAGCCCATCACCCCATCACCCACAGCCTGCTGGCATAAGCAGAGAAGATTCTTTAGAAAAATACATGGAAGTGGATTTTCCAGTGCGTGTCCCCTGGAGACAAAAATGGGAGTGTTCTGCCTCTCCCACCCCATGCAAAACACGCAGCCAAATGGAGCTTTGACACAACCGCTTGCATGCAGAAATATTAGCATCTAAGTCCACGACTTAATGATCTTAGGGAAATGGGGCTAGAAAGAGTTATTGAGAGAACCTGAACTGTCCTCCAAGATGGCAGCTATCACTGAAGAATAAGCAAATTGAGAAGATGACAGAGTGAGCAAGCTGAACTTCTACTAGCCAGCAGCATGATAAAGACATCCTGGACCATATGAATATCACACAGGGAGCCAGGCCGGCACCATCTTGAAAGGGCTCTGCCTACAGAACACTGGGACCTCCCAAAAAGCAAGTCAGGTAGTATAGCCAGAGCAAAGAACTGAGAGGGTGTCACAGTCAGCCACAGAACAAGCACATTCCCTGTGTAGGACAAAGACCCCATGAAACACACTCCTGACAGAAGTCCAGGATTGGTGCATCTGCCACAATCCTGGCAAATTGGTGCATCTGCCACACAGAGAACACTGGCATCAATTAAATCAGTACCAGTCAAGTTAGAAACTCTTACCATCTACTTCTCCTCCTTACTTGCTGACTCAACTCTGTAAGCATACAGAAGCAGCAGCCTCCTGAGTGGAGACTTGGAGTAAATGATAAAGCAGAGAACCAGAGGGAGGCCAGATCATGTCTCACTGTCCTTCTACTACAATGAGGGATATGTTTTCTCTGAGCACATGGGGTTGGAGGGGACGCAGTGTTAGGGAAGGATCTTCACTTAATGAGAGATTAAATTTTTTACATTATATTTGGCTGTGCTATTTAATATTTGAAAATGAGCCTATTTGCTAACACTTTGAAATTGACTGAAAAGTTATGAGATCTGCCCACATTGTCACCAAGGAGGCAGAGAAGAGATATCTAACCAAGTATAATTAAGGGTAGCCATGGAAGAAAAATAAGTATTGTTTCTTGGTTAAATCTTACCAAGTTTAGCACATTTAATAAACCAGTTGGAGTAGTAATAATGAAAACACCACTGAAGAGATCTAAGATGACGGAGTAGATAAACACTGCGCCTGCTTCCTTCCATGAACATGTTAAAATTACAACTAAATTATAGAACAATTAACCTGGAGAACCATCTCAAGTCTAGCTGAACAGAAGTTTAATAGCTAAGGATATAAAGAAGTCATGGCGAGACTGGTAGGAGAGGCAGAGACACAAAACAGCCTGGCCCCAAATGTCCATGTGGCAGCTGAGAATCAGAAGGGATATCTTGGCTGTGGAGGTTCCCCCTACAGGAGCGAGGGGCCCCAGCCCCACACCAGTCTCCCCAGTGCAGAATACTGGTGCCAGGAAGAGGAGCCCCCACATCTGGCTGTGAAAGACAGTGGGGATTCTGACCACCTGGGTGGGACGGAAGGCTGCGGGAAATCCAGTTGTCCTCTTAAAGGGCCCAAGCACAGACTCACTCACAGGCACTAACCCTGGGCTCTGGCAGAAGCATGGTGATTCAGCGGTGTCACAGGCATATGGAGAGGCAGCTTGAGTTGTGAGGCTGCAAAGCGAAAGCTGGAGGGAAGTCTACATTTTACCTTTGTGGGGTCCTCCCATGCAGCCAGCAGGCAGGCACCACCTTTCCTGTGTTGAGCCTTCCTCCAACGTCCATGGCCAAATATGAATCTGAATTGGTCTGGTGAGCTCTGCTGCGACCTTGCCCCACACAGAAGCTACAATGCCACAGCACTTTCTTGGTGAGCAGCCAGCCCCGCCCACATTACACACTTTCTTGAAAAACTATCTGAGTCTGCGGGCCCCAGCCAGACGGCGACTGACCTTGGTGTGCTCTGAGACTTTTGCTGAGTAGCTCCAGGCTCAATTGGCACCAAACCAGAATCTACATTAACCTGGTAACCACAACTCTTCCCACTATAGTGACTCCATGAGACCCTGCCACACCCAACTTGTGCACTGCATGAGGCATTATCAGTGGCTGAACCTTAAGGGAGCCAGCAGGTGGGAGCAGACCTTGGGGTGTCCTGGCTTTTTGCAGAACTACTCCAGGCCTGGTACTGGTGGCGGAAATCCTCGATTCACAGTGTAGCCTCCCCCATGTGCCTCTAGGTTTAACACAGGCGGCAAACAACAACAGATTGCTTTGTAGCTTCTACCAGGTAGTCCCCAGCCAGTTACAGGCAGTGGCTGACCTGGGCCTGCACCAGGGCCTCTCCCAAAAGGCCCCAGAACCAACGTACTTGGAGGTTGGCTTCAGCCATAGCACAGCACCGCCCAATTAGCCCTACAAGTTGCACAACCAAAGGGCAGTCTCAACAGGCAGCAGAGCCTGCTGGGGCAAATCCTGCTCTGTGTGGTAAGCCCCCCTCACGGCAGCCCATAAGCTGTGGATATGGCCAAAGCCCACAGCCAGTCAGCCTGAGTGTCAGTTCTACCCACTGACATACCAATCAAAGCTCAACTATATCAAGAGGGCACATGCAACCCACACAACGGACACTCCTGGAGCACCCAGAGCAGGTGACCAGGGAGACTGTAGCAGGACCCTACTGGGCACCTAATACATAAGACCACCTGGCCAAGACTGGGGGGTGTAGCAGATCTACCTACTATATAGAAGCAAACATGGAGAAGCAGCTAAAATGAGGAAACAAAGAAACATGTCCCAAAGCAAGAACAGGATAAAACTCCAGAAATAGATAAAACTAAGCGAAATAGATGCAAGCAACCTGCCAGGTACAGAGTTCAAAACACTGGTTGTAAGGATACTCAAGAAACTTAGTGAGAACTTCAACAAAGAGATAGCAAGCATTAAAAAAAAGACATAGAAACCTTGAAAAAGAACCAGTAAGAAGTGAAGAATACAATAACTGAAATGAAGAATGCACTACAAAGAATCACCAGCAGACTAGATAAAGCAGAGGATCGAATCAACAATTTGGAAGACAAGGTAGTAGAAAACACCCAATAGGAACAGCAAAAAGAAAAAAGAATCCAAAAAAATGAGGATGGTTTAAGAGACCTCTGGGACAACATCAAGTGTAACAAGATTCGCATCATAGTGGTACCAGAAGGAGAAGAGAGAAAGCAAGGAATTTAGAATCTATTTGAAGAAATAATGACTGAAAACTTTTCTAACCTGGTGAAGGAAATAGACATAGATGTTCAGGAAGCACAGAGAGTTCCATGCAAGATGAACCCAAACAGGCCTACATCAAAACACATTATAATTAGAATGGCAAAAGTTAAAGACAAAGAAAGAATCCTAAAAGCAGCAAGAGAAAGGCAACTAGTAACTTACAAGGGAGCCCCCATAAGATTGTCAGCTGATTTCTCAATGGAAACTTTTCAAGCCAGAAGGGATTGGCACAAAATATTCAATGTGATTAAAAGCAAGGACCTACAGCCAAAGGTACCCTGCCCAGCAAAGCTATCATTTAAAAGTGAAAAACAGGGGCTGGCTGAGTGGCGCATTGGTTAGGAGTTGGCTTGGGACACCAGCTCAGAGCATCAGGGCCCTGGTTCAGATCCCACATGAGGGCCAGTGACACTGCGCCCTCTACAGATAAGATGGTGAACAACAGCTCAACCTGGAGCTGGGCTTCCGTGAGTCAACAGCAACTACGTAGGCTGCAGAGGGGCTGGCTGGCAGTGGGTGTGTGCTTTTGTGAGCTGCCGTGAGTGGCTGTCCAATGCCCAGTGAGCCACTGCCTCACCCGGGAAGAGCGCAATGATAATACCAACATGGGCCAATGAAGGGAGATCCTCCACAACTAGACTGAAGAACAAAAGGACAGCAACTTGTCGATTCCCCAACAAAATCTTAAAAAAAAAAAATTGAAAAACAGATAAAGGGCTTCCCAGACAAGAGAAAGCTAAAGAAGTTCATCAACACCAAACAAAGAATATTAGGGGGACTTCTTTAAGACGAAAGAAAAAAAAGATCAAAATTACAAATAATGAAATGGCAATACCTACATATCTACCAACAATTACTTTCAATGTATTGGGTCATCGGGAAAATCATGACGTATATTTTCTATGTTTTTTCAATGCAAAAATGCATCATGACTTTCCCGATGACCCAAAACATGGATTAAATGCTTCAATCAAAAGACACAGGAGGGCTGAATGAATAAGAAAACAAAACCCTTACATATGCTGGCCACCAGAGACTCACTTCATATTGAAAGACACACACAGACAGAAAGTAAAGGGATGAAAAGGTATTTCATGAAAATAGAAATGAAAAAACAAACAAACAAATAAGCTGGGGTAGCAATACTATGCCAGACAAATTAGACTTTAAAACAAAGGCTATAAAAGGAGACAAAGAAGCACCCAGTAATCCCACTTCTGGTTATTTACCCAAAGAAACCCAAAATGCTACTTCGAGGGAATGTGAGCATTGCAGCATTGTTTACAATGGCTAAGATGGAGGCAGGCTGGGTGTCTGTAGATGGAAGAATTGATAAAGAGGCGGTGATACATAGATACAGTGGAATACTGCTCGACCATGAAAGGGAATGGGTTCTTGCTATCTGTGGAGACATGGATGGACCTGGAGGGTATTTTGCTGAGTGGAGTGTCAGACAAAGACAGAGGCAATATGATTTCACTTATATGTAGAATCTAAAGAATGTAAACAAAACAAACTCATACAAATAACATTCTGATGGTTACAGTGAGAGGGGGTTGGGAGTGTGGGTGAAATAAGGCGAAAGGATTAAGAAGTACAAATTGGCTATTACAAAGTAGTTATGGGCATGTAAGGTGTAGCATAAAGGATATAGTCAATAGTATTTTAATAACTACATATGGTGTCAGATGGGTACTAGATATGTTGGGGTGATACATGGGAGGAGGTGAGGGGAGGGTGGAAAAGGTGAAAGGATTACAAAGTATAAATTGGTAGTTAAAAATAATCATGGGGATGTAAAGTACAGCATAGAGAATATAGTCAATAATATGATAATAACTACGTATAGTGCCAGGTGGGTACTAGACTAGTCAGGGAGATCACTTCTTAAATTATACAAATGTCTAGCCACTATGCTGTAAACCTCAAATTAATATAAAATAATATTGAATGTCAATTGTAATTGAAAATAAGAAAAAGTGGGAAAAAAAGAAAGAAAAACACCACTAATGAGATGCTGAGTTAAATATAAGGAATGTATCCGGTCACAGTTGATATATCTAAGAGACCTTTCCAGTCAAATCTAGTTTCAATATATCTGCAACCAGGTGAAATGAGCTTATTAAAGGCCTGAGAATGGCTTATAAACAACTTAAATATTAATTATGAGAAATAAATTTGAGGGATTTTTTCTTAAAGGAAAGCAAACTAATGCAAAGGAAGCTAAGACCAGTAAACCGATGTTACCAGGGAAGCAAAGTTATTAGCCATCTTCAATGTGTTACGTGTTATCTAAAGGCATAAGAAGAATTAGAAGATATGGTTCCCATTCTTGAAATAGCTGGATGAAATAAATCCACGTTTAAAGAAAAAAAACAAAACACTAGAGAATAATAGAGCGAAGTAAGTATAATCATGGTGCTATAATAAGAGTAAGAGGATATACTCTTGTACAGAAATGCAGATACAGGAAGGTAGAAATGTGGTAAAGAGGACTTGTATAATGACAAGAGGAGAAACACCACCCAGAAAGACAAAGGATATTGACAATGCTTTCCTGATGCAGATTACAAAGCTCAGATACTAAACCTGGATTCATGGTAAACAATGGAGATTTCCATTATATGGGCTTCTACTAGCTGTCTCATTATGGGAAAAAAATGAACAAGGAAGAAATTGTTAAGTAGCCTTGCTGAGAATTTTACTTCTGGGAAGGATGCCATAGGGAAATGGTTAATAGAGGTTTTTTTGTTGTTGTTTCTGATCAGAAAATCAGTTGGCAATAAACCTGTCAAGATGTTTCAGGAAAAGTGGCAATGGTATGATCATATTTTGAACTTCTAATTACTAAAGGAAATAAATGGAGATAGCCTGGACTTTAAGAAAATAAGTGTGCCTAAAACTACATTAATGAAATTATGAAGACTGAAAATGCAACCCAATCAGAAAAACTATGGAGAATTTCACTGGCAAAAGGATTTCTTTGAATTCAAGTCTGACCAAGGATCCCTTTGCCTGTTTGCAGCTGCAGCAGGCTCTTCACGCTCCTCAACGAGCTAAGGACTTGGATTTAAGTCTACATGTAAGGCAATTACTTGATTTGGGTTGCTTTTTGAACCACCTTAGCAATTCCAGGAAGATACTCCAAGGTGCATGGGTGGGTTTAGTGGTATAAATGATGCACCTTTGGGGAGACAACTCTTCCTGCCTTATTCCCAGTCAGCCATTGCATAATAAATAACCCTGCTTCCTACTTGTTGCAATGTGGATTTGCTGTTCATGGTCAGGAGCCATAGATGTCCTCCCATTCTTTGGACATAACAAAGCACTTGAAAGAGAAGAAGGGAACACGCTGAACGTTGGGGAAGGCTGTTCAGGTTAGATTTTTGTCAGTGCATATTAAGTTATGCTGAGCCCAGATATTCTGATGTCAACTGCTTTCCACATCCACTAGAAAACCCTGATATCAGCAAGCATGTGGCCTGGCAAGCTGGGAGTACTAACCTGCGGTCCCACCAAGATTCTTCATCATTTGAACATGGCTCAGCCATCGTTTGCAAAGCTGTTCTAGTCTCTTTTGGGAATCTTAATAGGGATCCCTATTGGTCCTCCCACTTACAACAGACAGCAGTGATACCTGTACATGGGGTAAAGCCATCTCTGTCTTGGTTTTTTAATTTGGCAATTTCAGGTAGAAAAACCTTATTCTTTTGCATGTTGAAGGAGCCGTGCTGAGATCGAAAGCACAGCTCTAAGTCTGATTATTTTCTGAAGAAAATAACATTGTACTTCAGCGAAACTAGTCCGTCTGTCCTTTTACCACAAGATGTAAGCTGTATTATAATGGACCACTGAACAGTTCAAACCAAAATTATAACTTCTGATTAAGTAGTATGGCCTAGTCCACTAATCACCAATGTGGAAACTCATCCCTGAAGAATGTGGCGCCCAAGAAGACGTGAGTCGTCCAGTGTGTGTGGAAACAGCATGATTTTTGTTTTTTATCTTTTGGTCTTTTCATTTAACTCCTTAGTAACTAACCTCATCCCCCAAATTCTGCAGCAAAAACCCAATCAAGGCAATCAAGAAAGTATGACCAGAGTCAAGAAATAACAGGAAGTTCCAGGGAGCAATAGGCAGTATTCATGAACTCATTCCACATATGTGTATGAGCATAATTTACCATGTGCCAGGCACCTGGGGGAAAAGCAGGGAATTATAATACATTGTGACACTATTGTATGTGATGTCTCCAGGACTAAATTGCATGTCCCTACTGTAGAAAGGTGTCTGTATTACCTGTATAATCTTGGAACATTAACACTTGAGTGACCTCAGAGGTTATGAAAACTAATAAATAAATCACTTAGGATGCTTTTGTTGTAAGTAGAAGAAAACCCAATTCAAACAGGCATTAACAATAAAGTGGATTTATTGGCTCATATCACTGAAAAGCCCAGAAATTATATAAACTTTAGGGAATAATCTGATGAAGGCTCTGGTTCCAATTTTAGTTATTCTCTTGGCTTTTTCTTCCTCTAAGTGTCAGCTTTATTTTCAAGCTGACTTCTCTTTTGGGGACTGTCATGGTTAATTTTATGTGTCAACCTAACTGGCCATGGGGTGCCCAGATTAAACAGCATTCCTGGACATGTCTGTGGTGGTGTTCCTGGATAAAACTAGCATTGTAATTGGTGGATTCAGGAAATTAGACTGGGTCCAATTGAGAGTCTAAATACGAAGACAAAAGGAAGAGGAAAGAGAAATGTTCCTCTTTTTTTCTGCTTTACTGCTTAAGCTGGATATTTCATCTCATCTTCTCCTGCCCTCAGATTGGGACTTATACCTTCGGACTCAGACTGAATTACACCACCGGCTTTCCTGGGTCTGCAGCTTGTAGATTGCAGATCATAGGACTTCCTTGACCTCGAAAATCTCATGAGCCAGTTTTTCATAATAAATCTCCACATATATATGGAAATTATATATATATATTATATTGTTATGAACATATAGTGTATGTTTTACAGTAACATTGTTATATAGTGATATTGGTTATGGTTCTCTGGAGAACTCTAATACAGTAAAAAGGATGAAAGTTTTAGTTTAGAGTTCACATTCCCATACCAGGTCATCCAGAAAAATAGAACTCCCTAAGCAATGCCTGAAAGTCATAGGCCCTCCTCTACATCCATCCCAGTAGATAAAAGGCTGATTGATCTGGGCCAATCAAGGTCAATGCCTGAATCTGGCAGTAGAGGTAATTCCAGCCAACTGCATAGATGATCTTCCAATGGTGAAATAAACACTAAGAGAGAACCTCTAAAGTTTCTAATACCCAGTATTAAGAACACAAGATTTACCAAATGTTTCCTCTTTAGGCAGAGGACTAGTAAGTTAACAGACCTTCAAAGGGTTTGCCAAGTTCACAGCCTCTTTTAATGAGTTCCTGTCCCTTACAGGGCCTAATATTTAAACAGTGACCTGGAAACTTTGGCCACAGATGGCTAGTCCAAGCAGAAGTACTGAATCCAAAGGCAACAATCTCTTGACTGGTCTGTAAGTTGGTCTAGCATAAGAGCTAAGCACTACAGGGGTCCTCTATACTGGATGGTGACTAACTGACCCATGAGATCCTCTCAGGGGTTTGGATGTAAGACACACACGTCAAGAAGCATGAAGAAATCTGACCTTCCTTGCAAGCTAACAATTTAGCTTGCCACACTTTGTGGGTGCTGGCAGGAGCCACAAGACACTTGGGTCAGAAAAAAAGGACTTATTATTCACAGCACAGCAAGCTGCATGAGCTTCATATTTGCCTTGGTTCTCCTTGTCCCTCAGCCCTCTAAGTCTCCAAGGTGTGACACAGAGTAGCCATGTGATGTGGTAGGTTTGCACAACTGAGGAACCTCCAACTTAAGAAACCTAAATCTTTTATAATGAATTAGTAGCAAACCTGCCCTACCTTTGCCCCTAAAGAGACATTATTATACTGAACAGCAAATAAAGCTGCCCTCTGCTCCAGAGGGAGACACTATCACCATTTTCCAAGTCTGCTCGTTCTACAAACAACCATGAAAAGACAGCCCAGAACAAAAGCTCCCAATGCTCACAAGGTGTGCATAAATGCAAGAGACCCATGGAAAATTGTCTCCCGAAAACAACATAGCCTAGAAACTTGTAGAAACCAAGGGACACACAAAAAGTGGGCAGCAAGTGCTAACACAAGGCAACAGAGGTAGAGAGAAAGAAACTAGGAATAAAAACTATTTCAGAGTAGCAGAAGAAATAGGTATGAAAGAACATAGCATCCTTATATCATGCCATCGGGAGCCTGGGGGTATTTATAAACATGAACTAGAATCATATTCCCTCATCGAAGTAGAATCACATAGCATTTGTTTAGAAGTTATCAGTGGATGTGGGCTACAACCCACCTAGAGAGTCCTTTTGTTTGAGAGAGGAAATTTCTCACACTTTCACTCAGGTACCCCTCATCATAGTCAAGTAAGTCAAGCTAGAATCTCTGGCTGTGTCAGGCTTAAGGGCTTTGTGGGAGATTGTATCATGTAGCTGTGAGCTAAATACTGGAGGTGATTCACATCAGAAAGCTAAGCATTGGGGAACCATCTCTATCCCAGGAGCCATTTATATTAAAGAAATTGATTTTGCACTGTTTTTAGCTTCCTGCATTTTATCTCTTACTTTGCATCTTAATCCAACCTGCTCCTCTAGGCAAGAGGTGTTTATTGTTATTTGTCAGTGGTAATAATGGCCAGATGATTCTAGATATATCCTTGTTGAAGTCAACACAACAATTATCTCAAAAGGAAATACATATTTATTTTAGACACTAACTTGGCCTCTGTTTCCTATATGTCTAGTTATGGTTAGTTCATTGTACTTTGGTTGCCAACAACACAAGTATCTCACATTTTTAGCATTATGTGTACACTCCAAGCAGGCATGTTAAGTTGTTACTACCTCTTATTTATACAACATTATTTTACTCACTCTCACAAGAAGAAGAAGACAAAAAAGAAAAGAAACCTTCCTGTTCATTGATAATTAGATGTTTTGCTTCATTTGGAATTCCTCCAACAATCTTCTGTTCAGATTCAGCTCTTATAATTAATTATCCTCTTGCTGAACAACTGAAAACTGAAGTCTGACCAGAGTACACCTCATCCCACACAGATGTCCTAGTTACTCCACAAAAGGTTAATTAATCATAAGAGGTGCTTTAGAACAGGAGGCGCTGGAAGAAATTCAGACCTAGTTTCTGGCAACACAGAAAAACCGCCATCGTGCCCATGGCTATTGAGCTCACACTGAGAGGACCACTTCAATGGAACTAAAATTCGACTGCACAAAATAGCTGGCGAATGTAATATCATGCCTCAGATAATGGAGTGTGCCACTTCCCAGGCACTGATGATTCAGAATCCCAGACTGTGAGGGAAGGTCAGCCCTGTTTATCCTCATTTAACAGAGGTTCCTGAAACTCCCGAATCACAACAATGGCAGAAGCAGCCTTCATTGTTCTCCTCTCTTTGGCTGGGGGCCATATTATTATATGAATGAACTCTCCTCTCCAGCCAAAACAGTCTACACGCAATCTTCCAAATACACCTTCCACTTTCCCAACCTGTGGTTTTCGTCGTGCTAATCCTCCCAGGCCAGGAATAGCCTTGCCTGCTTCCACCGTCTAGCCAAAGCCTATAATTCAGTCAAGAGCCAGTTCAAATACCTCCTCTTCATTAACCTGCCCCTAGAACAGTCCAACCCACAGGAAGTGCTTCCTCTTTCGATCTCGGAGCAGCTGGGCAACAGAAACTATGCAACATTGGCTCTATTAAATGTATAGATCCTCAGCTTTCTGTTCAACAAAATAGGAAGAATAACAACTCCATGGACTTCATCATGAAGATTACAGAAAGAAAATGAAAATGTCCTTTTATTGCTGCTCAGCATATAGTCCTTTGCTTACTTGATAATTTGACCATTCTTGTATTTTCATTTTTCTTTGCTTTTTTTGCCCCTTTAACAAATGATGTGATGGAAGGTCACCTTGGTGCTCCTTAAGACAGTAATCATGGTCAAAGTAGCTACCCACAGGAGAATAGGAAGATGGCTCCGTTTTTCCAGGAACATGGATATCGTAAATTATGTGTTTTAAAGACCTATAAGAAGACATTTCCTGAGCCTAGGGAAGAAACCGTTGAGGGAGCAGAGAAGGAAAAGAGGTCAGGACTCTGAGACCAAGGATCTGAACCCCTCATATCCAAGCATTGGCAGACCTATTTGTGGTACTGGAAGTGGCTGTGAATTGAACAGGGAGGGAGTCCGCTACAATGGGTCATGCTGCTAGAGGTTGTAGCATCCATAGGAGATGACCCTGATTCTGGCTTCCCTCACCCAGGCAAGGTGTCTTTCTGCTACCAGCATACTCTCCTGGACAGTAAAAGAGACTGTATATGGGTTTCCAGGTCCCTTCGGGAGTAAAGAAAGAGGGTTCCATATTCTGGAGATAAAAGAGAAGCAATGCTCTTGGTGACAGCCATACATTGTTTCATCATGTCTCAGAAACTGTTAGCATGCTTTTCTCCTCTACTAGACTCTATGCCCCTGGAGGCCAAAAACTAATTTTATTTTATTTTTTCTATTTTCCTCAGGACATGGCTCAGAGCTCAATGTGCATTCAGTAGATTCCAGTTTGTTTCCATGGGCCTCACTAGATGAGCCACTTTTCTCTTTCCCTCAGTCTTTCATCCCTTGCTTATTGTTTAGTCATGATTTAAACCAAAGTAAAGTGGGTTCTAAATCAATGTTGAGGATTCTAGATGGTTGATGTTTTCTCCTTGCTGAATGATTCACTCCATGTCTCTTGCAAGCACCCATTGAAATAGGAAATTAATGAGCTTGAGGGAAGGAGAGAGCGAGAAGGGAGCAAGAAAGAGGTTGAAATATATGGTTATGTATTGGGACCAAAAAGTGCAACTTGTCCTTCAAGAGTAAGACTATAAGAAAAAGATGGCAATTCTACTTTGTAAGGGCAACAATGTGGCAATGCTGCTTCTGGAAAGGGTCAGACTTTCCCAGCCTCTCTGTCCACCATGTTTGCTTAGGTCTCATTTGGAAGTCAGTCTTGAACTGACAGTTCAAGGGAAGTGTTTCCTTCCTGTCTAAGATGTCAACCTATAAAACACATTGATTGAAATAAATAATGACTTGCATTTAAAGCCCCTTTATTCAAGGGTTCAAATCTCTTTTCAAGCATGATTGTGCCCAGTCTAACAGGGCACTTATCAATTATCTTTAATTTAAAGATGCCAAAACTGAGTCACTAAAGTTAAATATCAAGTTCAGCCAAATAAAGTGCTCGCTTCGGCAGCACATACAAGTATACTGAGTTCAGCAGACTAGAATGGAAACCAAATTCCATTACACACACACACACACACACACACACACACACACACACACACACACTCACACTCACACATATGTTCCATTATATATAATTATAATAATTATATATATATATATATATATATATATAATGGCATATTCAATGGCATTTCTGATGCTAACACAGCCCACTGTGCATAATTCATCCAGCACCTGACATGCAGCCAGGGAGACAATATTTAATAAAAAATAATTCTGAGACCCCAGCTCTCCCAGTTTTTCAAAGCTGTAAAAGAGATCCCAAATTTATTCATAATGGAAATAAATCACAGAATCCAAGGTATAAAGTTATTTCCATAGCTGCTCCAATAAACACCAGAATAGGCCTTGCCAACTCCTGACGATTCAGGCTACTGTTGTACAAAAGAGGAGCTTTTCCAAAGAATAACCTTTCTCTGTCCTCATGAAAGACTGCTAAGCAGGCATTATTAGCTTCTAAAAAGAACATGTTCAGTTTCAAGCCTTCTCAAAACCTTCTGGTTATATTTACTCACTTTCTCAATGAGCAGGCGCTTGAAGCCCTTTTGAAAAATGTCTCACTGCTCTAACTCTGTAGTCAATGACATATATACACATAAAGACACAGAGATGTAAAGAGATATAGAGATAGATACATAGCTTGTCTATCTCCCTAACTAGATGGTTATGCTTCTCATGATTCCTAACTACAGCTAGTCTTCCTGTCTCTCCCAGGTAGATAACTACTATGGTTTGTTCACAGAGAGGGCTTCATAAATGCGTGTTGGTTGATGACTCAATGTAAATATACCAGCTAATTCTGAATGGATGAAAAAGTAATAGTGAGCTCGAGGAATCATTCCACATCCTTACCTTTCCAATTGTAAAAAACAGTGCTCTCAACTTATGGAGACAGTAAAAAGATTAGTGGTTTCCAGGGGTAAGGGGGGTGGGGCAAAGGAGGAATTATGAATAGGTGGTACACAGAGGACTTTTAGGTCAGCAAAAATACTCTGTATGATACTATAATGATGGATACATGTCATTGTATATTTGTCCAAATCCATAAAATGTACACCACCAAGAGTGAACCCTAATGTAAACTCTGGACTCTGGGTGACAATGATGTGTCAATGTCAGTTCATCAACTATGACAACTGTACCCATCTGGTGAGGGATGTTGATAATGGGGGAGGCTGTGCATGGGTGTGGGGGCAGAGGGTATATGGGAACTCTCTATAACATCCTCTCAATTTTGTTATGAACCTAAAACTGCTCTAAAAAAATAAAATCTTCTTTTAAAGTGCTCCTTCATAATTCTGTGTAGACATACATGATGCGCAGTGCACAACTCCAAAGGGAAGGCAGGCTGCAGTACTCAGGGAATGTCACCCAGCAGGGGTGAGGCTTTCAAAAGCAGGGGTACAGGCGGGCCAGGGAGCGGGAGAAAAGACACGGCTGTAATAGGGCGGAATAGCAACAACATGGCCCACAGTGGTGCCAGTTATAGGTTTTTTTTTCTCCTAGTGGTTTAAAGTGATATAGTTGGAGCTGTGTTTGGAGTCAGAGAAACCTGGGTTCGACTCCTAACTCTGTCTCTTACCAGATGGGTGTACTTGCGCAAATTACTAAATCTCTCTAATCCTCATCTTTCTCATCTATAAAATAGGTGGAAGAGCAGCTTTGTTGTGAGAATTAAATATGCTAATTCACTCAAAGTGCACTGACATGAATTGAACGTTCCAGTAATTTAATGTCTTTGCCTTTTCTGACCGCCTTCTCTATCAGCACATAAGTTTTTCCATAAAAGCACAGGCTAAATAGGTCTCTTGTTGTTCCCCTTCTCTCTTGTCACAATATTTCTCAGCTTTTAAAAACCCAACGCCCCCTTGACTATACAAAGGTTTGCTTTCCCACACTTCCCATTGATATTTATAGCTTTGACCCTTAAGGTGGTTGGAAAATTAAAAAGCAAATAATACATGAACATTCCCCAAACCTCTCTCTTCAACCACAGTGGGCACTGTGGACGAGCCCACAGGTCTGCATGTGGGTGAGGGTGGGTGTGTTTCAGAGTGGAATCTTCATTTGCTGCTCTCCGGTTACTTAGCCCCCACCATAAGAATCCAGTTATTCCCAGAAGTCAGAGATGAGTCAGGTCAGCTGTTTTGTTTAAAGGAACAAGATACAACTCAAAGCCCCAAAGGAACAAAATACAACTCAAACCCTTAAGTGGAAAACTGGGAAAGAACAAATCGTCTAGGTAGCTAAATAATCACTGAAGTTCTTGCCAGCAACCCAAGGCAGACTCGCACCCCGATTGTTTTTCAGGAAGAAACGCAAATGGCGCATCGCCTTGCTCTGCGATTTTTATCAGTCAGCCAGCTTGCTGGTGCTTGCTAAGCTTCTGCACAGGCGATGTGACCCAGCATTGGGAAGGGCAGGGAGGAATTGAAACAGGCACCTTTTAGACTTCCTTCGCTTCTTCCTCTGTCTGTGTCCTGGCAGGAATCTGCCAGACTTGTTCAAATGCATTACCCAATTTGTACCATTCACTAGATAAAAGGAGCTAGCTATGTGGTTCAAGGTGCCTGTGGCACAGCACACAGGGTTAAGAAACGGCAGGAGAGCATTTCCACAATTATCTGTCGGTCTGTGACAGAAAGAATGGAGCTAGCAAAGCATGTATAGCATACCTTTAAAGAAGTCTCAATGGGATCTGTGGGGAGACTTGGGGAAAATTAAAAAGTTTTGAAAACAAAAGATGTGGTATGCAAAATAATTTTAATAAATGCAAAAAAAAATCAAACCAAGGTCTCTATAACCTATCTGTAACTGGACATCCTGGGTTACCTTTTTCATATTTTGCAATTTAATTTTCTTGATATAAGCTACAGTCTTCTATGTTGGTTTGGTTTAATGCCAACCACATATACACACATACACGGCCATATTCAAAAAGACTAAAAAAATATTTTCTAGTCATAAAATCTGGGCTACAGTAGTTTCTCTTTCTGAAACATACCATTTTGACATACATAGGTCATTCTCTGGCAAAGAAAGCAGAGCTTAGCAACTGCTTTATCAGAACTCACAGGCATTCATTTCTAACAAAGCTAACCCATCTTTGTGCTTGGCAACACAATATATCCAGATACCCACACAGGTGTACACTGCAATTCTGCTCTATCAGTCTCTAGTCCTTTCTGCCTGAGTCTGAGAGAAACAGATTAAACATATTTACCCACATTTACATTTTCCGTACTTAAAACAGCCCTATTAGAACCACAGTCCTCACTTTTCATTCTGTTCTTTGAGTCATCTTCCATAAAGAAAATCCACTTTTATAGGGAAAGTGTGGAGCCAGGTCTAGAAATAGATACTAGGGCTGAATGAACATTGTGCCTTTGACCTGAATTAAAGGCAGCACCAAGCAAAACTGGGAGAAAGAACGGCTCCCTCTCTTAGCCATGTCTGGCTGTCATCTCTCCATATTTAGTGCTAATCATACAAGGCCAACCAGACAGACCCAGTCTCTTCTTTCGTTGAGTTTACAGAACAGTGGAAGAAACAGACAAGTCAAGAGGCAATTTCAGGGCAGTGTGATAAGTGAGAAAAGAGAAGTGAGTAGAGAATGCCGTTGGAGTGCGCAGGGGAAGGTGTGACCCTGGAAAGTGGCTAGGAGGTAGCCTGAGGAGGGACAGGGGAGTGGAGGCCATGGTCAGGAAGGACAGCCCGCCAGGAGTCTCTGGTGGTCCCTTGTGGCTGGGGTGTCTGAAGATTTCCCCAGGGGCATGGTGAGTGGTGAAACTGCAGGGCTCAGTATGGATCAGGTAACAGAAGGCCTTCTAAGTCAGGATAAAGATTTGGGGAGTCAGAGAAGTACTTTAAGCAGGGGAGTCACAGGGTCACATTTGCTGTTTAGAAAGAGCATTTTGTCTGCAGTAGAGAGGATGCATTGGAGAGATGGAGGGAGAGCAGCTAGGAGGCAGTTGAAGTAGTCCAGGGGAGAGCCAGTGGTGACCAGGCTTCAACTCAACAGTGAAGATAGAGAGAAGTGGACAGATTCAAGAAATAATGAGAAAGCTGAATCCCTACCTTCCTTCAAACAACTGAACAGGAACAATGCCCTGCAAAGGGGAGGGGAACACAAGGCACTTTTGCCTAATGTTCTTCAAGCACAAATTATCATTTCATATTATCTTTTAGAATATCACCATCTCTCATTCATCTTCTTCATTGAAATTCTCGGTAATTGACAGAAATATGAAATCTATTGTTTATGTTGACCCCAGAAAGGTCACACTAGTTCTCCTGGCCAATACAAATGGTTCATTTTGTAATCATCCAGCATGTATTTTCCACAGGACCCGCACAGCCACTCTTTCAGTCCTGGCACTTGTTCATCATTCCACTTTCTCAAAGTGAATGAGTGAGCAAATGGCAATCAATGTTCCCAATAAAAGTTTTAGGAGATAATTACAGTGACGGGAAATGCAGTCATTACAATAGTCATGCTGGGTTTGTTGTTATGCTACTAATCACACCAAGTTTTCTGATTTCATGTAAATTGCAGGTACCTTTACTCCAGTAGGAATCTCTATTAATAGATAATCATTATGCTAATATCTGCTTAAAGTATGATTTAAGAATTTCAAGTGATCTAAGCTAGATATTTTAAAACACTCTAAAAACATAACAGATATGAACCAAAAAATAAATCTTATCACATTTAAGGAAATTTTTTTAAAGAAAGACACCTGTAATTTACCCATAAAAATAGAATTATACTACTTGAGGCTGACATGAAATATATACACTTTTTTTCAATTACTCAACAAAACAGAAAGTCCAAAATGTTCCATTTTCTGAGCTTTGGTTTATTGTTAATTCATGAATGTTTATACATACACACTACAATTAAGAAACTTGCATAGGTATGCCATCATTTATTCAACAGACATTTACTATGACCAACTCTATGCTAGGCACTGAGGATCCAAGAAAAGAATAGAATGTGCTCACAGGCCAGAAGGGACAACTTATATTAAATTTGTATGATACTGACAAAAAGACAAATGTGAGGGACTATAATGCTATAGAAAAATATGCCCGTAACCTCAATCATGGAGGACTTCCCAGAGGAGGTGATTTTTAAGGTGGGCCTTAGTAGACAAGTCAAGATCTTGGCAGACAAATTCACACACTGGTGAGATAATCCAGGAACAGAAGAAAAAACAGTTCAAGGGTGCAGAGGTCTAAAAGTAAATGGTGTGACCTGGGAGCTGCAAGGCTAGAGCCCAAGGCCTATTAGAGAAAGGTCAGGAGAAGATGCTAGAGTCCGTGGTGGACCACAGTAAGGTCACTGGAGCAGGGAAGAAGCACCGATAGGTGATCTTTGAATTGCTCTTGAGAAAAAGAGAATCTATGAGGCTAAGACACCATTTTTTAATTTAGTCTATGACAGTTAACCGTAGGACATGTTGATCATGTTGTCCAAGTCATGACATGGGGCAGACTATTGGAAAACAAGAGTCTCTTTGGAAATTCAGGAAAAATCTCTCTTCTCTCCCATCCTCTTATCTGCTAACTCAGACTCATCCTTAGTCTTTGGTTCAGCATCACTTCCTTAAGAAGTCCTCCTTGACCACTCCGATTAGTCAACGACCCACACCCACGGTGAGCCATGTTGGGAGCAGACTGTGGCCTGCACAGAGTCATGTGCAGGCTGCTGAAAAGTACCTTTACCTTTCCTCTACGCTTCATACACTCAAAAGTGCACGCGCGCACACACATACACACATCCCATATATGAAGTGTTGAAAAGTCTCAACATTTGCTAAGGGCTTGGTCAGTATTATCTGGGAGACTTGGTTAATTATCTGGCTTATAGGTAACCAATTAACTCTAGCTTCACAGTCCTTAAAATCAGGACCCCGAGAGTGGCACTCTAGTGGCAGAGGGGCACTGTGCAGGTGAGGAGCCACAGGGTAGCAGAAGAGACACTGGGGGGAAGGCCATAGTGGAGGGACCAAGGGAGGAGGGAAAAGGGGCCCCAGGATTGGGGGCATTGCAGAGGAAGGATAAGAGCTACTGAGAACTGTCTAGCAGATGGCACAGAGCTCCAAGTTCTACATGCAGACAATTCCAGGCAGCCAGTAGCCTGACAAAATAAAAGCCACAGAAGAATTACCTGTCTGAGTCTGGTCTTTTCACCTTCATCAGAAAGTATAATAGTACCCTGTTTTAATATCATTACATTGCTGACACCTGCCTCGCCCTTCAACTCCTTTAAAGTAGACATACCCCCATTGAAGTCTGCAGCCTTCCCACAGGGCAGTTTCCAAATTACCTGAAGCTCCACTCACTCAAGGCAGCACTGGTTATCCATATTTAGGGATTTTAATCTTTCCACATAAATCACTCCCTCCAGCTCCTTAATCATGTGTGACAACTTGCAGTGACTGCATCTCATGCTCTGATTTCCCTGAAAGGTCCTACAAGCTAAGCAGGGTTAAGCTGAGTCAGTAACTTAGATGGAAGACATAAGAACCACACAGGAAATGAACAAAATGAATCAACAGGCAACACAAGTCTCTCTGAACCTCCACATCTCATTATCTGGAAGAGAGACTTCCTGAGTCTAGAACTTCACTGTTTTCTGCTAGCATCACAGCATGTTCTCCTTGCCTCTGGAAACAGGAAGATAGATTAGGAATTGTCTATAGCCATACCACCTTGACTGTGTGCGATCTCAGAAGCTACGTAGGATTAGGCCTGGTTAGTACTTGGATAGGAGACCACATAGGAATACCAGGGGCTGCTATGCTCCCAACTTCCTTTAAGAAGCAGATTGCCCTAATCTGAGTTATATCAGAAGCAATCAAGTCAGTATGGCAGGAGGACTTTGAACCAAACTGGAAAGAATTCTAGACTTTATCAAGATTCCCAGGCCCTAGCTGCTGGGAATGAAGCTATGTTCCATCCCTTGATTTTTTTCTGAATTTAACACCACTATAGCCCCATACTTCCTCATCTATTAAACAGAGCCTCCTGCAGACAACCTCAGCTTCCTTTGCCTCTGAATGCAATGTTAAGATCCATGTAATCCTGTGTATTTGCTTTATCTACTAATACAGGACAAGAGAGAGGTTGCCAAGTGCCAATTTTTGTAATATTAATAAAAAGTAACATTTACCTGAGTGCTTAATCATAACAGGCACTCTTCTAAGCACTTTACTCATAATAACTTGCTTTAAACTTCTCAATAACCTTATAGGGAGATAAAAATTGAGACACAGATTGATTAAGGAATTTGCCCAAGGTCACACAGAGAACAAGAGACAAAGCTGGAATTGAAGCCACGTAGTCTGATCCCAGAGCCCATGGTCACCACTCTGCTGTTCTACCTAGACTCTTTGGTATTACTGAGGTTTCTGCCTCTTAAAGAAAATTGGGAGTGAAGGGAGATCCAAGATGGTGGAATAGATAAACACTGTGCCTGCTTCCTTCCATGAACAAATTAAAATTACAACTAAATTATAGAACAACCAACCTCAAGAACCATCTGAAGGCTAGCCAAACAGAAGTCCTACATCTAAATATATAAAGAAGCCACCTCGAGACTAATAGGAGGGGCAAAGATGCAAAACAGGCCCCACCTGTGTGCGGTGGTTGAGAATCTGGAGGGATATCTCAGCTGCGGAGGTTCCCCCAAGAGGAGAGAGAGAGAGAGAGACCCAGCCCCACACCAGCCTCCCCAGCCCAGAGTACTGGAATCAGGAAGAGGAGACCCCACAATATCTGGCTGTGAAAAACAGTGGGAATTCCAGTCATCTAGGTGGGACAGAAGGCAGCCAAAAACCCAGACGTCCTCTTAAAGGGCCCTCGCACAGACTCTGTCACTCCCAGGCACTCACCTTGGAATCCAACAGAGAGACAGTAATTCAGGGGGTGTTGGAGACATGCGGGGGCAGACTGAGTTGTGTGGCTTCGGAATAAGACCTGAAGGAGAGTTGGCATTTTCCCTGTGAGAGATCCTCCTCCTGTGCACCCAGCAGGCTGGTGCCATCTTTTCTGTGTTGAGCCCACCCCCTACGCTTATGGCAAAATCTGATCTGATTGTCTGGTGAGCTCCAAAGCTCTGCCCTGCTGATTCACTGGGACCTCACCCCACCCACTCCCCCAACTTGAGGCACTTTTTCGGAGCAGCCAACCCTGCCTATATTTCATTCTTTCTAGGAAAACTATCAGAGTCTGACAGACCCCAAGCAGGCAGTGACTGGCTTCGGTGTGTTCTGAGACTTTTCCTGAGTAGCGCCAGGTTCAGCACTGGCACCAAACCAGAATTTACATTAACCTGGTGACCACAACTCTTCCCACTCTAGTGACTCCCTGAGACCCTGCCTCACCCAACTTGCTATACTACACAAGGCTCTATCAGAAGATGGGTCTTAAAAGAGCCCACAGGTGGCAGCAGGCCTCAGAGTGTCCTGGCTTTTTGCAGAGCTACTCCAGGCCCAGTACTGGTGGCAGACATCCTCAACTCGCAGTGTGGCCTTTCCCATGTGCCTCCAGGTTTAGCACAGGCAGTGAACAACTGCGGATGGCTCTGTAGCTCCTACCTGATAGCCCCTGGCTGGTCATAGGCAGTGGGTTACCTGGGCCAGCAACAGAGCCCCTCACAAGAGGCCCCAGAACCAACATACTTGTAGGTTGACTTCAGACTACAGAAGAACACCACCCAACTAGCCCCACAAGTGGCACACCCAAAGGGTGGTCTCAACAGACACCAGAGCCCACTGGGACAAATCCCACTCAGTGGAGTAAGCCTCCTGCAATGCAGTCTGTAAATCTGTGGACATGGCAAAACCCCACAGCCAAACAGCTTGAGGGTAAATTCCATCTACTGATGTGCCAATAGCAACCAAGGCTCAACTATAACAGAAGGGCACACACAACCCACACAAGGAACACTCCTGGAGCACCCAGTGCAGGTGATCAGGGAAACTGTGCCAGAGTACCTACTACATAAGACTACCTGGCCAAGACTGGGGGATGTAGCAGATCTACCTAATACACAGAAACAGAGAGGCATCCAAAATGAGGAAACAAAGAAATACATCCCAAATGAAAGAACAGGAGAAAACTCCAGAAAAAGAACTAAACAAGATGGAGGCAAGCAACCTACCAGATACAGCGTTCAAAACAATGGTTATAAGGATGCTCAAGGAACTTAGTGAGAACTTCAACAAACAGATAGCAAGCATAAAAAAGGACATAGAAACCATAAAAGATAACGAGTCAGAATTAAAGAAGACAATAACTGAAATGAAGAATGCACTAGAAAATGGAAATGAAAACAAACAAAAAAAGCTGGGGTAGCAATAGTTATACCAGACAAAATGGACTTTAAAACAAAGGTTATAACAAGAGACAAAGAAGAACTCAGTAATCCCACTTCTGGGTATTTATCTAAAGAAACTCAAAATGCTACTTCAAAGGGACATGGGCATCCACCTGTTCATTGCAGCATCGTTTACAATGGCCAAGATGTGCAGGAAGCCTGGGTGTCTGTCGATGGAAGAACGGATAAAGAGGGGGTGGTACATATATACAATGGAATATTGCTCGGCCATGGATGGGAATGGGTTCTTGCCATCTGCGGTGGCATGGATGGACCTGGAAGGTACTGTGTTGAGTGGAGTATGTCAGACAGAGAAAGACAGATGCAGTGTGATTTCACTTATATGTGGAATCTAAAGAACAAAATAAACAAACAAAACAGAAACAAACTTATAGATACAGAAAACATTTTAATGATGGCCAGATGGGAGGGGGATTGGGAGTGTGGGTGAAACAAGAAGAAGGGATTAAGAACTACAAACTGGTTGTTACAAAGTAGTTACGGGGATGTAGGGTACAGCATAAGGAATATATTCAATAATATGGTAATAACTATGTATGATGTCAGATGGGTACTAGATTTGTTGGGGTGAAAGATGGGAGTTGGTTGGGGGCATGGTGTAAAAGGTGAAGTATTAAGAAGTATAAATTGGTAGTTACAAAATAGTCATGAGTATGTAAAGTACAGCATAGAGAATATAGTCGATAATATGGTAATAACTATGTATAGTGCCAGGTGAGTACTAGACTAGTCAGGGAGATCATTCCTTAAATTATGCAAATACCTCACCACTATGCTGTACACCTGAAATTAATATAAAATAATATTGAAAGTCAACTATAATTGAAAAATTAAAAACAGGGCAAAAGGTGAAGGGGAATAAGAGGTTCAACTTTCCAGGTATAAAACAAATAAGCCTTGGGGCCGGCCAAGTGACTCAGTTGGTTAAGAGCTCGCTCAAGAGTGTGAGCTCTGATCAACAATGGTTAGATTCCCAGCCCGAGCTGAGCTGCTGCTGAGCTGCCAACAGGTGGCAGGATGGCTCAGCTAAAAAAACAGAAACAAAAAAAAACCACAAATAAGTCTTTGGGATGTAACATACCACATAGAAAATATAGTCAATAATATTGTGATAGTGTGGTATGGCGTCAGATGGTAACTGGACTTATCATGGTGATCACTTCTTTAGGTATATAAACGTTGACTAACTATGGGGTACATCTGAAACTAATATAATGTTGTACATTAGCTATATTTTAATAAAAACCTTTAAAAAAAGAAAATTGGAAGCATAACAAGAGCTTATAGAAATGATTTAAAAAGTATATAAAAAATAAGGACTGTGGAAGATGACCATCTCTAAAGTGGGACAAAAAGCCACTGGCTCTTCCTGGAAATGTGGGACAGAACATGGGACAATGAAGACGATTCAGTGGGACGTGGAGACGAATATTTACTACTGGATCCAACAGCCCACCTCAAGGTGTGAGAAAAACAGTTGGTTAAAACCAAAGACCACTGGGCAGGAAGTGATGTCGTTGACTAGAGAGTGGTTGAAGTGATAGTCATGAATGTAAGCTGGTTGAGGGAAGTGAAAAAAGTGCCACTGAAGTAGAGAGCTCAAAGTCATGGGTGTCCCTCAACACAAATTATTTTAAACTTCACAACCATATTAAGGCTTCACGCTCATCCTCATTTTAAAGATGAAGGAGTTTAATCTTACAGAAATTAAGAATATTACCCAAGGTCGCGCAGCAGGTTAAGTGGCAGTGACTAATAAACAGACACATGTTACAGCAGCTTGATCCAGAGGCTGAGCTCCTAGCCACTGAGGCCACGGCCTTCATGCCTCCCTGGAAGGATCAGCAGAGGAGGAGAAAGACTCCAGATGGAAGAAACACCAGAAGTAACTGGGAAAGCAGGGCTTAGAAGCAGCAGGGAGCGGGTGGTGGGCACATGGATAGGGTTAGTTAGATTGGAGTTTTTCTTTCTCTGAGTTTAGAGAGAAAGGGTAAAGATGAAGTGAGCACACAAGGGCATTCTAGCAAGGAAGGAGAGACTAGCTCATGTCACATAGGTCTCATTTTCTCAACAAATTAGAGCAAAGGTCATCTGCTAAAATGTCTAATCCTAGAGGGGTTGGCTTGGAGCTATAGTTTAAGACCTAGCATGTCTAAAACAGCTGTTGTGCTGGACTCCCCTACAAGTGGCAGTAAGCTATGCTTATGCTCTGAGTTCTGGGGCCCCTTTCAGAGCTGATGTTGTCTTTATAGTGAAACCATTTGCCCTGATTTTGTGATTTTTCTCCAGCAATGGCTGGAAGTACAGGAATAGAATTAAATAAAATGACTGGGGTCTTTTCCTCTGTGTTGGGCACTGCTTGCAAACCCATGAAGGCCCAAAGTGTTAAAATTACCCAGTTTCTCCTAAAAAGGAAAAGCTTGGGTGCTGGTAACCCATATAGTGAGAGACCAAGGCGTGCTGAACCTGAAGGGAAGCCTGCTGACGAATAGTGAAGACCTTGGCATCCAGTTTGGGTTCTGCTCCCTGTGGTACCTCTTGCTAGCTAGTGACCTTGAATACGTTACTTAACCTCTCTAAGCCTCTGGTTTTTATCTGTAAAAGAGAGTATTACTTGAGCTTACTTCATAAGGTTGTTGTAAGGATTAAATAAAACCTATAAAGCACTTAGCATGGTGTCTAAGACATAATAAGTGGTCAATAAATGTTAGCTTTTATTAAGCCTCAAACAAAGACCGACATTTCTAGTTGCTCAGTATCCTCAATGATCAGCATTCACTAGAAGCATGGTATCTCATGCATATACATGTATGCGCTAAATCGTGTGAGAAACTAGACTCCCAGCCACCGGCAGTGGCTTCAAATTGTCCAGCTGTGCTGACGAGTTCTGGTTTCCAAAAAAAAAAAACAAAACCAAACCAAAGTGGTGGTGTAATAGACCATGAGTTTGTTCCTAGGGAAAGAAGCCAACTGTTTCCTATTTAATGCCAATAAGACCTTGACCTTTCCTGCTTTCTGTGTCAGCCTTCCTCTCATAAAGCAAACCCAGACCACAAGTCTAGCCAGAGAGTCGATATTAAATTAAACCTAGAATTTTAAAACATTGCCCAGGTCTTTCTCAATAATTACAATCCTTTTTAGGCATCGGATTTTCTGTATGGGCTCCCAAAGGGTTGCAGAATAGAACTAGTATTGTTAATCCTCCTTCCAAACCTCTACAGTCTATACGGTGTCATTTCTTTGTTATATTCTGTCAGGTGTAAATAATACTTGTTGCCTGGGATTGGGCTCTTACACTGCATAACAAAAAAAATTTCTTGAAAATGTGATTAGACTACAAATGACTTATGCACTTAGATGTCTTAAACAGCTACATTCTAAACTTCCTAAGAACTTCCTTCCTTTTAGGAAAGAAAAATTATTTTTTTCTCTTTTCCTGGAAAATAATAGTAATTAAATACAGAAGCCTAATGACTAAGACTGTCGGTGACATTCCTTTTTCTAAATTCTTATGTTGACCTGTGGCCTCTTCCAGACCACGTTTCTGATTGTGGAACATATTACTGTCTTCCTCATCTGGACAGGAATATTGTTTGCTTCTCCCATAGTACCTAGCAAGCTCCTAAAAAGTAGAACAGTGACCCAATAAAAACTTTTCCATTGCCTGAAAATATTTTTGTTTCACTAATTCATCATGTAGAACAGGGGACCAGGCAGGTAACTGAAAAATGAAGTGGGCTGTGTGTGTGATATAGAGCAGTGGGGACTGAGGTTGTGTGAAAAATGCATGTCCCATCTAAGGGGATAGCGGGAACTCAACTCCAGCTCACTCTTGCCATGTGGCAATGTAGGCCCTGTACTGCTAGACATTCCAATTTTTAGAGAGAAGACAGATGTTTAATGTGAAATCTCCCAGCTTTTATATGCTGCCAACCAAATAAAAGAATTCAAATTATCATACAATGCAGACCCGGTATCACACATCTGTGGGCCAGGTCCAGCCCAAGACCAACAGTTTCCAATGTCTTCGTTAAAGGAAATTCCTGAGAAATGACAATGAGTAGTTCAGGCTCTCCTTATGTATCCTTTACACCAGACTCACCTTCAGGCAGCGCTGTGACCATGGCCGGCAGTCCTAGCTTCTGTCTCTTCCTGTTGCAAGTCACAGCTGGACCGGCTATCAGAGCAACACTCATCCCTGAGTCAGTACAGAATGACACTTTAAATGACTCAGTCACACAGCCCACTGAGCCTTTTGAGGCTATTGTATGAAACTGAAATGATAGTAATTGGTAGAGAAGGTGTCCAGGTTAAATGTTTTGACAAACCTTTTTAAAGGCCTGGATGATTTCGTGATTCTAACGTGGCCCCAACAAAGCCATCTAAAGAAATGACATGGATAATCAAGTGTTATGCTTCAGATGTCCGCTGATTGTCTGCTATGGGACAGGTAGAAAGGGTCAGAAGGAATATACCATTCTGCCCCATCTCCATCAGCTCTGAATTAGTTGGTATATACCAAAGATTCTTACTTTCCCATGAAGCTCAAAAATATTCCTGCTACAGGAAAAATATTTAGTCCAATAATAGGTTTGTATTCTTATCAGAATTTAAAACTTTCCTTTGGTATAAAACCCTGTGTTCATTCACCACTTGGAGCTAGGTAAGACTCACTATGTTTTCTAAAATGTAATACGTCTAGATAGGGAAAAAATTCGATAACATAGAAATTTCATTAAGATAATAAACCAACATATGTAGAACCAGATTACAAAATGAACTTTTTATTTTTGAACAAAATGAATTTTAAGATAAGTGTATTTAACTGTAGATTTACCTTACAACAAGAAAATGAGAAGAGAGGAAATACTGATATGCTATATTTAAAAATTAGGGAGCAGTTAAGAAAAAAAAGAGCAATATTGTAGGGAAGGAATCTTGAAATTATTTGGTAGAGGTGAAAATTGTCTTTTTTCCACAGTCATAATTACTCCTCCATTGGGATAGATAATTCAGTTGCTAATTAAAAAGAGAAGTTATTCATTATAAACAAGTTTATAAACTCACTAGAAATAAAATTTGAGCTCTACAAAGTATTACAGGTACTCCTAAAACTGATTTACAGTGTAAGACAGCAGGTGTCTACACAACACATATCTGCTGACTACTACAGTCCAAGATTCAGCTAGGGAGTCCAATGTCTGTTGGTCTACACTTTTTATGTTTCTTCTTTTGTAATACTTTCAGCTCATCTTGATTATTATCTATTTTATAAATCACTTTAAAATCCCTTTTGGAACAAGACAAGATCCATATTCATTAAGTCAACAATAAAGAGTTATATGTGATTTCAGTATAGACCTTTGAATTAATTTTATCAATGTGTAAGAAAGATGCTGAATAAACGAATCAGTCATCAAAAAAATAATAAAAATAAAATGAAACATGACTGAAATTCTCTGAAGATGGATCCTGAGACATATCAACCTTTCTACCCCCAGCTCTTGGCACAATACCACTCACAGAACAGACTGGATAAACATTTATTTACCGAATTGATTAATGATGGAATGATTGCAGTTAATCCATGCCTCAAATGGTCTTGCTTTATAGGAATGCTGGAGGAAGGGGATAAAAAAGAAAGATGACAAAGATCAGCATTTTTAAATGCAACATGCAGTGCTTTGTCTTTGTTTTTAAAATACTTAAAAGAATCGCGTGGTAATTTATTGAATCCACCCTGTCAGGAGGAATCTGAGGAGGCGATTCTACCTCCCCACCTAGCCTTAGCTCGTGCTAACTCAAGATGGCTCCAGAAGTGAAGCTAAAACAATTAATTGCACTATTAAGTAAACACTTTATGTTCCCTTAAAATCTTTAACAAGAACCTCAGTGTCAGAGAGGAAAAGATGCTGAGATAGCAGAACCATGAAACAGGCATTAAATTCCTTGCTGCCTGCAGCCCTGTGGATTCCAGTGTCTGCGCCCCAACCCTGCAGAGGTCACAGTTCTTTGAACGTGACACTGAGCTTGACAGAGAAATTGCAGGTACTCGAGTAGTATCTGCATTGCAACAGATGTCAGCATCACGTTTAAAAGGAAATTGAATTACAGATGGAAGGAGCTTGGGAGTTGAGAGCATCTGTTATAGAAATCTGGATTTGAGAGAATACATTTGAAAAATAAGTCTCCTCAACTTCCGAATTAACCAAAAGTGTTCATGATTCTCATTGTCCCGTCCCCCTCCCTCTTCCTCCCTCCTTCTCTTCCTCCCTCTCTGCCTTTTAGAAAGAGTGAGAGGTGATTGAAATTTTCCACACTGTCAAGGTGAAGAATATTATAAGAAAACATTTCAGAGAATAATGTGTGGTTTTTATCACTGGAATGCCAATTAACAATGTTAGAATATTCTAAAGATTTTTTTCAAGTAATCCTAATATCCTTACCATAATAAAAGAAAACATACCATGCTGTCTGGGGATTTTTTAGAGGTGACCTATCATGCTTGGTCAGCAGAAAACACCTAGAACCTTCATGTGACCTTTTTTGTTGCCATCGTCCGTTTTGTTTTAGTTAATGTGAAAAAGGACCATTCATTTCAGGTAGCTACTTATTATTTCATTCAAACAAGTTGCTCTTTGAGCAAAGAATTATCAGATGATAGTTTATGGCTCTAAATAAAAATCATTGCTGATAAATATGACCCTTAAACAACATACGGGACACAGCTTACTCCTTCCCAGTCATGTTCCAACAATGGCTCGACTCACACCTGACAGAACTGTTATGTGGGTTGCAAGGCTGTGAGGGAAATGGCTGAAAGCACGCTCATTTTCACACAGGCCTAAACAGCTGCTTCCAGGATCTCACACCCTTTAGTGATCCTCAGTCTCATTTCCGATTGTAAAAGATGAGTGATTTATAGATTCTAATCTGAGGGAAAGTGATAACCTGTGATCTCTTAGTATCATCCTGAAGACCAGCTCATGCCTAGAGTAGGATAACTGTGCCTAACTGCCCCTCAACCTCTGCTAGGACTTTAGTCTAGTCTGTCCAACACCTCCCCGTCACCACCTCCACCAAGAACTTCAGTTAACCCCTCAACGTCCTCTAAAAACTAGTTGAGAAAGGAGGTCCTTCTATGTTGTCCTCAGCATAGTTCCCACACCATTTGGTGTTGATTCAAGCCTTCCACCAATCAAAAGTGGGTGAAGGGAGAGGCAAGTGGAATGCTTTACTCTGAAACCGAAAGCAACTAAGCAAGGATAAATCTGGACCAAGGAGGCAGGATAGCTACAGGTCCTGGGGTGGCTGCTTAAATATGGCTGTGCAAAGAGCTTTTTAAATGATCTAATGGAGATCATTGGAACTTAAAGCCGCTGAGATCAATTATCTATAAAAATGGAACTTATACTTCCTGTTATAGGGCTTTGGAAGAGCCTTCCCCATGGTCCCCTGCCTTGTAAGCAGTGACTCTCCACTGAGGAGCAGAGTGTCTTGTGGGAATGAACTGGGAATCGGGGTTCGTGTGGGTGTGTCATATGCCACTTTCCCACCACTTTCACTCTAACCATGATGAATTTGATGGCTTGGGCACATCTGGCTAAAGTCAGGAGTATGAGGCGGTCACATCTGGAGCCTGGCATTATTTCATCTCTAATTTAGCAGTTGAGTTCCCAGTTCTGAAGTTGACAAAGGACTTGAGCATAGAAAAATGAAAAGATGATCGCTAAACTTTGCTGGCTTCCAAACACTTGCTCCAGCCTTGGGGAAATTTATATCCTGTTCCACTGAAGCCACTGCTCAAGTGACCATCATAACTCAATAATAGTGCTCAGAAGATTTTCCGAAGATTGACATTCTTACTGATATTTCTTTAACCTATGGTTTGGGTCAAACCTATACTGCAGAAATGTTCCCTTATGCTATGTGCTGAAGGTCATCAGTTCACAAAGGAAAAAAAATATCCATTCTCACTTTCAAACTTCGCAATCCACTTTTTATCTTCATTAACCTTACTGAATCTCTTGCTTCCTTGCACTGTCCTGAGATCATCATTTTTTAAATTTTATTTATTTAGTAAGTGACTTGGTTTTTAAAAAAATTTTTTTTGATTAGGACAGCCTCAAGAGGTGTCTGCTAAAATTTTTCTTAGAGCTGCTGCCAATTAGGATACCTTTCTCTTCACCATCTCTTCTATGAATAATATTACCTCAGGCATATCTTTATCTTCTTCACATATAAACCCCTCATTTTAGGCCTCTTCTCCTCAGTGTTTATAATCTAAGTTCATGACCTTTGCACAAAGCTTGATGAGCCAAAGAAATTTTTTGTAAGACTCAAGGCCTCTGTTTATCTTTGAAATGGAATTCTTTATATGGATCCAATGTGACTGTATTAAAATAGCAAACTTTCAAAATATAAAGTAAAATACCATCTAACTGCTCCCTGCACAATAATTTTACATAAATGAATTTAGCTCATGCTTCTGCAGATGATACCAAGGGCAGTCATTCCACCACAGAAGTGGCTCGATAATAGAAGCCATTACCTGACAACCTGAGGCTCCTCCCAAGTTTTATTCCCCCTGGAGACAGCTAATGAGCTCCTACTATGCACAAAGTGGGAGACAAGGTGCCTAAGGGGTGAATAAGGAACTGCGAGACAATCCTTGCTCTCCTAGTTGTTTATCATCTAGGAGAAAAAGCAGACCCATACATATAATATCAGATAATAGAACCAAGGCCAGAGGGAATTGGGAGAAGGTTAAGTGTGAGCCAAGCCCTGCGTAATCAGATTTGATAGCAGAATATGAGTGTCTAGTTGTCTTTGCTTTAAATCCTGCCCCAAGAACCAGTAGCTCTTGGAGCCTCCTATCCAGGTCTGCAGATAGGACAGGTGACCTTATGGTTGGGTACCATCCATCACAATTTACTACGATGTCTATCTGAAGAAATGCAGGTCAAAGTACTCCTTCTGGTCACCTCTACAAAATATAAATGGAGGAGGTGAGCCTCAAAAAATGGTTTATTAGTCTCAGTTTCACAAGTGAAAAGTCCAAGACTAATGAAGCCATTGACCAAGTCCTGAGAGTGGGTAAGCGGAGAGGCAGTCCACACCAGGCTGTGCTTCCCATGTCATCACACTCTTCTCATTTCATCTCCACTGCCCTGGACCCCAGCTGAAGGGTCAGAAAGGGACATGAAGCCTGAATGGCGCACTTGTGACCACATCAAGAGGCTTCTGGTCCCCTTGGGCCACTCTTCAGATGCAGCAACCCCTCCAGCAGCATTTCCAACAATCCACTTCCGACTACCTTTTTATGACTTTTACAACACAGTTTTTCCTCGAATTTTATGGCATTTCATTAAAGCCGCCAGAAGGTGATACTGCCCCTTTTCTAGGAGTAAAATAAATTCAAGTTTTATCGCTTCTGGAAATGCCCAAGCAGCTGTCAGGACATTTGATAGATTTTCTCAATTACAGAACTTGTGGAGCATTTTATACTTACATCTGCACCGAGGCCCAATATAGTAAGATGTTTATCTTGCCTCCCTCCCTTTCATCTCGTGCATCTTTTTCCTTTTAATGACCAATTTGTTGATTTTTTTCCCCTTTTATTTCTCCTTACCTCTTTTTTCTGAATTTTGTTTCTCTTTTTGCTGTTTGGTTTAGAGAATGATACATTTCTTATACAAACTTAACATTGTTTGTAAAAGACAAAAGAAAGAAAAAAAAAACCCCACTCCAACCATGATCTATAGAAGAAAAAAGAAGTAGATTAAAATTTAAAAGCAAATCAATTTTCCATGGGGGAACTTACTGCTAATATAAGGTACACTTTGCACATGCAATATTTATTAATGTGACATGACATATGTTGAGTTTTTTCCTAATGGGATAGAGGCTTTGGATTGTGTGACTTTTTACACTAATAAGGCTGTTCATTGGTGTTTTTCTTCATTATCAACACACAGGGTCTCAGCTTTCAGTGACAACTGCATGGATTATTCAAAACTGCCAAACCATGGTCCCAGTGGATGCTAAATAAATAAAAAAGGCTAATGTGTAACATGGACCATGCCAGTCAAATGTACAGACTATAGTTCCAGCAAGAAAATTTATTTCACTGACTTTGAATGTATCATTTTGGGGACAAAGAAGAAGCTTTAGAAAGCAAATGGGGTGATCAAAACATTGGTTTTCATAGAAATGCTTTTACTTAAATAACATTTTAAAACATGTGGGTACTTTTGCAAACATTACCGAATATAACTGCCCCAGCAATCCTGTGGAGCACGCAAGATGAGTGTTATTATCCCCATATTAGAGATGAGAAAACTGAGGCTCACCATGCTTTACCCAAAATCAACAGCAGAGAGTCTTCAATCCAGCTCTTCTAATCCAGCTGTGTTTTCTCTTTGGTTGGTCCCCCACAATACCTGACAATCTAAATAAGAAACAGTTAATTCCTCAGTTTCTGTATAGCTTGCCCTAGTAATACCTTATAAGTATATATAACTTTAAAGTCTTTGAAATGTGTTCATACCATTCTCTCTGAATTTCCCCTGAATTTTTTATCCAATTACTCCCTTTAATTTTTTGTTGCCCAAATCACACACTGAAATTACATTCCTTATTTATTTACGCACCCGTTAATTTTGTTTCAGTTGTCAAATGCTGTGTAATGAACCATCCGAAAACTTTGTGGTTTAAACAAAATCTATTATTTCTCACAAGTATGTGGTTGACTGGGCTCAGCTGAATGGTTTTTCTGCCCGACATGATGTAGTTGGGGTGACTTACACAGTTTTGTTGAGCTGGGAGCGTGGTTGGGACTGACTCAGTCTCCAGGCACTTTCTCTGCGTGGCCTTTCAATATTCAGCCATCAAGTCCAAGCTACTTTACAGCACAGCAGCTGGCTTCCAGAAAGGAATGTTTCAAGAGCAAAAGCCCAACATGCAAGCACTTTTCAAAGCTTCCGCTTGCGTAAAGCAAGTCACATGACCAAATCTAGAATCAACGTGGGAGAGGACTACCCAAAGATGTGAATGTCATGTGGTGTGAATCATCAGAGACCAACCACGTACTACAGTACACTCCAGTATTTAGAGAGAAAACTACTGGAATGTCAACTCTATGAGGGAGAAAACGTCGCTTTGCTTACTTCTATAACCCTAGCATTAGAACACTTCCTGGCAGGTAATAGAAACAATAAATACAAATGTTGGTGAAACAAATGAATCAATGAACCAATTCACCCTATGAAGTAAGGCAAATTTTATTAACTTCATCTCCTTTTATTAACATAAACTTTTATTAAAGTCTAACTCCTTATGCCCCCTCTCAGTCATTACCCCTCTTTTTTTTTCTTTTTTTTTTTTTTTTTAGCTGAGCTATCCTGCTACCTATTGGCAGCTCAGCGGCTGCTCAGCTCGGGCTGGACTCGAACCGCTGTTGCTCAGAGCTCAAACTCTTGAGCGAGCTCTTAACCAANCGGCTGCTCAGCTCGGGCTGGACTCGAACCGCTGTTGCTCAGAGCTCAAACTCTTGAGCGAGCTCTTAACCAACTGAGCCACTCAGCCGGCCCTCAGTCATTACCCCTCTTAAAGGGCAACTACTATCCTGACTTCTAACACTATTATTTTCACCTGTTTCTGAATTTTTATATAAATAGAATCATACAGTACATACTCTTTTGTGTCTGGCTTCTTTCATCACCATTATGTTTGTGAGATGAATTCATGTTGCTGTGTGAAGCTGAGATTGTTACTCAATATCATTGTATAGTATTCCATAGTCTGAATACCCATCATGTATTTACTCATCCTACTGCTGATAGACATTTGAATTGTGTCCAAGCAGGAGCTATTATGAAAAGTGTTATTATGAATATTTATATTCATGATTTGGGGTGAAAGTATGCATTTCTCTTGGGTATTTCATCTATAAGTGGAATGGCTGAATCATAGGATAAGCATCTACCCAGCTTTAGAAGATACTCCCAAACAATTTAGCCAAGTGGTTGTAACATACACTCCACTAGCAACATATGAATGTTCTAGTAGTTCCACATCCTAACTTTCCATTTTAGCATTCTAAGGATGGGTAGAGGTATCACATTGTGCTTTTAATTTGCTTAACCCTGACAATTAATAAAGGCAGTTTATTAGTTTGCGATGGCTTCTGTAACAAATTACCACACACTTGGTGGCTTAAAACAACACAAGTTTATTCACTCCCAGTTCTAGAGGCCAGAAGTCTGAAATAGAGGCGTCAGCAGGGCTGCACTCCCTCTGCAGGCTCCAGGGGAAAATCCATTCCTTGATTCTTCTAGATTCTGGTGGCTATTGGCACTCCTTGGCTTATGGCTGCATCACTCAGACCTCTGCCTCTGTCTATATGGCCCTTTATTTGTGTGTGTATCTGTCAAAACTTCCTCTATCTCTCTCACAAGGACACATGTAATTGCACAGAAGGCTCATCCAGATTTCTTTTGCCATGTAAGTTAATAGTCACACATTCTGGGGATTAGGAAGTAGATGTATCATCTTAGAAGGGCCATTTTTTTCAGCCACAGCTGAGCACCTTTTAATTTGTATGTCCTCTTTTGTGAAGTGCCTGCTCTTGTGTCCATTTTTTTATTGGGTGGTCTGCCTTTTTCTTATTGACTTCTTTATTGTTCTGAATACAAATCCTTTGCCAGATAGACATATTGCAGATTCTTCTCTCACTCTGTGGCTTTCCTTCCCACTCTTTAGTAGTGTCTAGTTCTTACTTTAATGTAGTTCAATTTGTCTCACTTTTTCATAGATTAATAAAGAGGTTCAGAGAAGCCCCGTGACTTTTCCAGGATGTGTGTCTAATTAGAGGGAAGTGCTTCTGCTCAACCTTGTATCCATGTTATCAAAGTTCATTAATGAATGAATGGGGTTTTTTAGTGCTATAAAACCACAATGTATTTCTAATTGTCTCCTTAGCATTTAGAGTTTTCTTATGCTTTAAAATAATTAAATTTTAAATTAAATTTTTAAAATTTGGTTTCTCAAAATTCCAACTGGCTTCTTTGCAGAAGTTGACAAGCTGATCCTAAAATTCATATGGACATTCAACAGACTCAGAATAGCCAAAACAATCTTGATAAAGAAAACAAAGTAGGGGAACTCACACCTCCTAATTTCAAAACTTACTACATAGCTATAGTAAATAAAACAGTGTGGTATTGGCATAAGGATAGATCAATGGGCAATAGATGAATGAAATAATTTTAGAGTCTATAAATAAACCCACATATCTTGGTCAGTTGATTTTCAACAAGGGTACTAATACCATTCAATGGGGAAAGTATACTCTTGTTTTTAAAAATGGTTCTAGGGCTGACCTCAGCATGCTTTATGACTCTTGCTAAGCGGCTCTCAGCCCAGCACTAGTGGCAGCTGGCCTATGTTCACAGCATAGGCTCTCCAAGGCACCTCCAAGCCCAGTATAGGTAGCTACCAACCACAGTTCACTCTGTAGCTCCTACCAGGCAGAGGCTGACCTAGGCCAGCACTGGAGCCCCTCCTAAGAGGTCCCAAAACCAACACAGCCAGTGACTGGTTTTAGAATACACTAGAGCACCAGCCAATTAGCTCCACAAACAACGCACCCAAAGGGCGGACTCAACAGGCACCAGGGACCTGCTAATGTAAATCCTGCTCCATGGGGTCAGCCCCCACACAATAGCTCATCTGCTGTCGGCACAGTCAGTACCCACAGCCAGTCAGCATAAAGGTCAATCCCACCCACTGATGTGCCAACAACAATCAAGACTCAACTACAACAGGAAGGTACACACAACCCACACAAGGAACACTCCTGTAGCACCCGGCTCAAGTGACCAGGGAGACTGCACCCCTAGACACCTTCTACATTAAGGCCACTCTGCCAAGATTGGGAGACATAACAGATCTACCCAATACATAGAAACAAACACAGGGAGATAGCCAGAATGAAAAGACAAAAAAAAATGTTCAACATAAAAGAACAGGACAAAACTCCAGAAAAAGAACCAAACAAAATGGAGATAAGTGATCTAACAGACACAGAGTTCAAAACACCGGTTATAAGAATGCTCAAGGATCTCAGTGAGAACTTCAAAAAAGAGATAGGAAACATAAAAAAGGACATAGAAACCATAAAAAAGAACCAGTCAGCAATAAAGAAAATAACTAAAATAAAGACTACATTGGAGGGAATCAACAGTAGATTACATGAAGCAAAGGATCAAATCCGCAATCTGGAATACAAGGTCACATATAACACCCAATCTGAATTGCCAAAAAAAAAAAAAAAGAATAAAAAAATGAGAATAGTTTAAGGGACTCCTGGGACAACATCAAGCATAATAACATTTGCAGAAGAAGTATATCAGAAGAAGAGAGAGAATAAGGGATTAAAAATCTGTTTGAAGAACTAATGACTGAAAACTTCCCTATCCTGGCAAAGGAAATAGATATTCACATCCAGGAAACACAGAGAATCCCAAACAAGCTGAACCCAAACAGGCCCACACTGAGACAATCATAATTAAAATGCCAAATGTTAAAGACAGAGAGAATCTTAAAAGCAGCAAGAGAAAGGCAGTTAGTTACATACAGGGAAGCTCCCATAAGACTGTCAGCTGATTTCTCAACAGAAACTTTGCTGGCCAGAGGGGATTTACACAACATATTCAAAGTGAATGAAAAGTAAGGACCTACAACCAAAATTACTCTGCCCAGCAAAGAATCAAAGAAGAGATAAAGAGCTTCCTAGACAAAAAAAAGCTAAAGAGTTCATCACCACCAAACTAGTATTACAAGAAATGTTAAGAGGACTTCTTTAAGAAGAAAAAAAAGATAAAAAATATGAATAATAGAATGGCAATAACTACATAATTATCAATAATTAATTTATATGAAAATGGATTAAATACTATAATCAAAAGAGGCTAAATGAATACTATAATCATAGAGAGGCTAAATGAATGAGAAAATAAAACCTAAATGTCCATTGATAGAACATTGGGTAAAGAAGATGTGATATATATATCCAAAATTATATATATACCATAAAAATGTATACACATTTTAAGAAAGGAAAAAACTATATTAATTATAATACTCAATATATACCAATAACAAAAGATGAATACAAGTCACGTTTGACTTCTGCAATTACAAGAGGTGCTCAAAGTGGTTCCCATCAGCATCCAGACACTTCTGATTATGGCAAACTACTACTTGAGCATAGATAACATCTCCTAAAATGTGTATACATTTTTTTGGCACCCCTGTGTGTGTGTGTGTGTGTGTGTGTGTCTGTATAATGGAATATTACTTGGCCATAAAAAAGGAGTGAAATCTTACCATTTGTGACCTAGAGGGTATTGTACTAAGTGAAATAAGTCACATAGAGAAAGACAGATACCCTATGACCTCACTTACATGTGGAATCTAAAAAACAAAATAAACAAACAAACAAAACAGTAACAAACTCATAGATACAAGAACAAACTAATGGTTGCCAGGTAGGAGAGGGGTTGAGGGGCTGGGTGGAAAAGGTGAAGGGATTAAGAAGTCACAAATTGGCAGTTACAAAACAGTCATAGGGTTGGGAAATACAGCATAGGGAATACAGTCAATAATATGGCAATAACTATGCATAGTGCAAGGTGGGTACTAGATTTATCAGGGGGATCACTTCATATCGCTTCATAAGTTATATAAATGTCTAACCACTATGCTGTACATCTGAAACTAATGCAATATTGAATGTCAAGTGTAATTAAAATATTTTTTTATTTTTTTGAGACAATAAAGATATTGTACATTCAGACTCCTGAAATGGCTAACCACACACACACACACACACACACACACACACACACACAAAATGTGCTGCAACACTAAAAATCGTTAAATGATACACTTTAAATAAGGGAAGATGGACAAACACATTTTTTATTGTTCTATAGTAAAGCATCTTTAAGTCACATTCTATTAATTTGAATTTTATAATAAATTTAGCAAGACATTATCTGACACAAAAGATTTATCATGTAAATGAATACTGTAAACATAAAATTTTATGAAAAATGTTTAAGAAAACTCATTTTACTTTTTTAAAATGCAACTCTTATCTACTTCTATAGCTTTGCTTACCAGTTTGCATAGTAACTGTCTATGAGTATCTTTTCCTAGACAAAATCCTGTCACGAAGAGCTCAGAGCCTCCTTATTTTTATATTTCCAGTGCCAACAAACATTTACCAAAGATTCACTGTTTCGAAGTACTATACTCTGAATACTTTTGAATCTATTTACCTAAAAACAACTATTATGCACATCAAAAATTATGCTGTTTGATTCACTTCTTAAAACCAACTTTATACAGAAATTTTTTGCTAACCTTCTTCAAGTTACATGTTTGTGTAAGTTATTAAACTTCACATCCTCCCTTATTTACAACATGTGGTATAATTTAGATTTTTCACTAATTCAGTCCTTCTCCCAAATTAATTTGAACTAGTGAAGTTTCACTGTGCGAAATCTGTATTTGTTCTTTAAATATGCATATTCTTAGACTTTTCATCCCCCACAACTTCGCCATTGAATTGATCATCATGATCCAAGAGTGTTTATGAGTTGGAAATAAACTATTGATTATATTTGCTTTAGAACTAATGTTAGCACATATTTGAGGTAGAAGATACACAGGTGTTTGTTAAAATATCTTTTCTGCCCATTTTTTACATTTTTCAAAATTAAAAGGAAGAAACATTAGGAAGCTGCCTTCAGTGAGAGCTGTTTGGGACCTGACAGGATGATTGGGCAGTAGACAGGAAAGGCAAGGGTAAGTAAGTAGGTCAGACACACAGAAAGGAAGTTGGTGAAAAAAGTGGATGAGAGTCTGGAGCTATAAAGACCAGGGCTGGGCTCATCTTTTAACTACATGTCAAAGAGAGTTGGTGGTGGTTTTCATTTCTGGATCAGTGGTTTTTGTTGTTGTTGTTTTTGTCTTGTTTTGTTTTATGGTTGGTTGGCTTTTCTATCTGTTAAATACCCAGAAATCACCCTTCAATTCAGTCTTAAATATATTCTCTTTAAAAGGACAGACATGCTCATAAATGATGAGCTTTCTATATCAAGCCAGAATCCAATTCTTCCATAGTCTTATTTGTATTTGTGTCTTCTTAAACTTCACTGACAATGGTTGCTAAGTTGTTTAGGGTATTGCAAGAAAAAAAATTAAGATAGATGGATAGACAGAAATTTTTATAATACCAAGGGCAACAACAAGCAAAGAGAGAGGAAAAAAATTCCTTCCTAATGACAATTAGCTTTATTCTGCACACGACTGTATTACCCTTGTCTTGGCAGGCAAAGGTTACCCTTCTCCATAAATTTTTATCCAGCCCACAAACCAATATAATTATAGTAAATAATTTTCTCAATTCACAGCTCTGCTTTTCTCCAACCCACCCATTATTTTCTATATTTTTGTAATAAGCTACTACAAAATCGCGTGTTTCATTACCACTTCAACATCTCTCTAAAAATGATGCATCCCTAAGTCAATTCCTTCCCACCTTGCATCAAGGGTGCTATATTCCTCAGTCTTTCACACCATAAAATCTCTATTCAATAAAGAGTAGTTAATTTTTGATCAGGGAAGTGGGGGTTGTAATATTTTTACAGCAGTGGCAATATTACAAAAACAGAGAAGCAATATTTTATTTGTCAGTGAGGGATGGTAGAAAAGCATCAGATTGAGAATTGGAGGCCCTAGAGACGTGGCTGAGCAACCTTGGGCAAACCGCTTTATCTTTCTGTGCTTCGGGTTCATCATCTATAAAAATATCACCTATCATCTCAGGTTATTTGGCGCCTCAAACAAAAGAAGTAAGAATATTTGATAATTGTAAAGAGCTATAGAAACATGGGACGTTGTTGTTGTTGTTGTTGTTGTTATTTAAAATAACATATAATTTTTTAAAGGTCCAGCTTTCACTCCCGGGGCTGGAGAAAACCCAAATTGAATCCACAACATGTGCTCCCTTATTTATGATTTGTCCCCAAATAAATCCTCCTGCCATCTCCTTGTGTAGGGTTTTTTGTTTTTATTTTTGTGGTTAGAGGTTTGTTTTGTCTTGTTGTTTGGCTGAGTTGTTGATTTTGTACTTTTCCTCAAAAAGGAGAAGTGAAAATTTTCATAGGCAGAAATTTATCTCAATACAGGCTATCATTTCATCATTTCACTGCACTAAGTGAGACAGCCTATAGAACCTTAAACCTTTTTTTAAAGACCCCAGTGATATATGAACATTCATTTCCAAGCGCTCCCACTAGAGCCATTCTAATCCGTGGAGCTCTGGGGACTGTTTGAACGTGGTCTATATGAAGTCGTTTCTCAGGCACTTCTTCTCACTGTCATGTAGCCAACAGGCTGAATCAACCACATACAGTAATGAAAACATCCTGTATTTATAGGAGTATTTCTCCAAGGGGCATCCTTCAGCAAGAAGGCCTGAAAGAGTTCTAAGAATTGAAGGACATATTTCAGACATGTCTAGCCTGCCTCCAAATCCCTATAAAAATGGCCAGGATACCCAATCGTGTCTTTCCTCGCCTTGTGCTGTAAAATGAAATGGGAGAGTTGTTTGACTTTATGGCTCTCCATGTCGTTGTGTCTTTTTGCTATTACATGGGTGTAAAAAAAATAAATAAATATAAGCTATATTAAGTATTATGCCATGTCACCACCTCACCAAACAGCTATATAAGTTCAACTGTGAATTTTCCTTTATCTTAAGGAACTTTTTAAAACATCAGTCTGTACAAAAATAGTCTACAGGAATACAATTTTTAGATTTGTTTTCCTCCCCTCCAGACAAAGCTCTTGGCAGCTAGAAATAGAGGAAGTGGGGGAAAAAGAGATATGGAGGATTTGCAGCAAACCAAAGTTTACACTTTCTCATCTTTAAAGTGAAGAGGAGTTGGACTAGATCTGCTCTGAGAGCCTTGTGCTGCTTAAATTCTGGAAATATATAAACAAAAAGCAAACTGAGCAGTAAATGATTTCATAATAAAAGATAAAACACATTTTTCGAAAGCTTTCCCATGGGTAGACTTTATTTAAAGTGACCTAAGAGCAGAAAGGTTCCCAGGATTTCTGGGACAAGTGATGTTTGATCATTCCCTTGGTCATGGTGGGAGAAAAAGAGGGGCTTCCCCAAAGAAAGGTGCTCACACACCAATGGCCCTGTAATGGGCCTCCATGTCAGAAAGGCAGACAAGATAACAAACTGCACTTGGAGATCGATGGAGATAAATCCAATCCATTGATCAGATATCTTTGCCTAAGGGTTAGTACTGACCCAAACAGTGTGATTTTCAACCATCTTCTTTGTTGCCCTAGTGAGTTTTGGAGACTTGTTTACAACTCTGGATTTGTTTGCTCAAAACACAAGTTTCAAGAGGTGAAGACAGTCAAGGTAAAAAGTGTCCCTTGATCTCTATCTAACACCATGAAGATTGAACACAGCCACTATGTCAGGAGCATCTACTCTGTGGCAAGTACTGGAAGGATGTATGTATTACCTTAGCACAGTGTGGCCAAAAATGGTTCTCTGTTCTACCCATGCCCTTGCCCCTTTCAACCTTCACTACAGGAAGTGGCTTCAGCATAGTTATGCAAAGTGGTATCACAAGAAGTGGTCAATATGAGCAAAAGGATGTTCTACTCTGAAGAATCATGGCATGCAGAACACCTCCACACATAGAGGACCTTGAGAACACACCATCTTTTCCAATGATCCATCGTCATTATCCTCTAAAGATGGAGACAGAAGCAAAAAATTTTATCAGCCTTGGCCAATCCTAATGCCAGAAAAAGGCATTAGGACACTGGGACACTGGGGGTGTGGGGTGGGGAGTGGAGAGGCAGAACAAAAGAAAGAGAGATCACGGGGGGGGGGGGGGGGGGGGGGGGGGTATGCTTTGATAGTCACCAAAGACTGACTCAGAAGGCCTAAAAGGCAACCCCATGGAGGAAGTTTTGCAGTTCACTTTGAACTCTGAGCGTATGCATGATCATCTGAGACTGAGCACTTTTCAGTAATATCCTGTCTCTCAAGCCCTTCTAGATGCTGCTGGGTTACAAGATCCTTATCGCAATCTACAAGGTTCAGAATAAATTGAAGCCCAGAAAAGTTAGATAACTTGCACAAGGACACACAGCTAGCAAGAAGCAGAGCCAAGATTCCAGCCCAGGGCTGCCTGACTCAAAAGGCTGTGTCTTAGTCATCACACAACACACCTCACCCATGGCAACCCTGTGCTATGCTTCCCCTATGCCACTAATGTACATGAGCTGCATAAAAATTCAATATCCATCATTCTCTTTAAAAGTTATTGGTGTTGATGGTATGTTTATTCACATATTTCTAGGTGCATCGTAATATTTGAAATAACTTCTTCCACTACTCATTTCACATTTATTCAGCACATAGCCCCCAAGTTCCTAAGCCAAGCCAGACATTGTGCTGGATGCTTTAGGAAGTCACAGTCCACTGGAAGAGATCACATTAAAATGAAAATAAGTGCTTGGTTTCCCATGGAACAGTAAGGCATAACCAAGAGATTAGAGCTTGCTTATTGAGCTGCAATCCAAAACCACATTATTGGGGTATAATTTCCTATTTGATTGACAAGAAAGGACTGAGCAACTGGCCCAAGGTCAAGCAGCTAGTCGGCAGCAGTTCATTTCACTTACTTTATTGTCTTTGACATACTATGTTTTCATGATTCACCCTCTCTTAATAGCCTTATGTAATGTTCAAAACATATTTTATGTTTTACAGACATTTTTAAAATTTAAGGCCAAAGAAGCAGAAGCGTCAAAAGCTAACATTGGGCTGGATCACATTTTGACTGCCAGCTTTAACGATAGCAGAGCGCCTATGAGGCTTGGCTTCCCCCCAAGCCTGTTTCCAGGCTATGGAAGCAGTTAATTCTGCCCTAAATGCATGCTGTGTCCTCATCTCCTCAGTAGCCCTCTATCTGGGCTAAGATTTAATTGGTTTGGGTTGGATAATTCATAGTGCCTCATTAGGGCATCAAAACACATACTAGGCTCTCCAGTAATTTTCTCCGTTGAAAGGACATTGATTGGCTCCTTCATTTGGAAAGGAATTAGCTAAAGGACTCTTGGGTTTGTGTAGAGAGATTAAGTCCACAATGGATAATTTCAAAGTATATTCTACAATCAGATTCCTTTGAGCCTATCTGGGGATCAAACTTCTCTTCTCTCTCCAAAACTTCGTGTACACCAAAACCACCAAAACATGGCTTTTCTGCTGATACTGATCATTAATTACTCGGCCTCCTGCTCCTTTTCTCACTCTTGCTATAATAAGATCAGTAAATTCCCCATCCATATCTCCTCACTTCTACATGTCAAAGGATGCTAACTGTGAATACCTACAATTCTCTACTTATGTTTTCTGGCTTCAAGAGGCGGGTCAGCACTCCTACAAGGCAAGCCATAAATGCTGGGGTGTTGATGACCCTGGAATTAACCAATGACAGAGGAGATTTGGTGGATAAATATCCCAGCCTCCTCACTTCTCGGTTGGGACAGCTCTGAGGTATGTTCTATACTCTTTCCCTGAGTTCCTAGACAGAATAAGCTCCACTTACCTAAAGTGAAGACTGGCTTGATAATATACCCCTTTATTGGCCTCTGCTTTCCCTGTCTCACTTCTTCACTCCACTCCAAAGTGTTTCCTGGGGTCACCTCCCCAGTATGTCACTTCCACTTGATTCCTTGTTTGAGGGTCTGCTTTTGAGGAACCTAAAGTAAAATAGTTACTATGGTCTGGTTAATCTTCATCTTTTACCATCTGACATTTAAATCTTGAGGTCACTGAGACAGCTGCATTACTGTGGTGGGGGCAGGGCTTTCTCAGTTGACTGTGTTCACCTTACAATCCAGGCATATCTGGTTGAATCTGAGGACTAATGGAGTAAGCCCATCAGGAGCTTGTTCTCACTAAGGTTCAAGGAACTTCCTGGGAAATAACTTACCTTAGAAGAAGAGAGAATTGAGACCTACCAATTTGGTACAAAGACTGTAGATCAGTATTGGTGGAAGGAGAGGAAGTGGGTTGGGACAGTTTTGAGTCATGTGTTCATATACTTTTCTATATTCTCTTACTCAGGATACCCTTACTCCATACCCATGATCATCTGAAGGCCCTCTAGTGGAGAATAGTGGGGGTGTGGGAGAGCAATGAAAAAGGAGTAAAATAAACTAGAACAAATGAAATGGTTGCTTTCCTTATAGTTGCTGAAGAAGATCAAAACAGAAACTTGCTCTGTTTTTTGTTATTATATCCTATTTTTACCCTCAGATCGATGTGTCATGGGGGAACATTAGTAAAACTTCAAACCATATCCCATAAATGTAACTTCCATGACAGTAGTCTGCCTTGGTGCAGCCAAAAACACCCAGTTCTTCAAAATCTGCGAACTCTTCTCTCAAGATAACACTCTGGGACTTTCCTACTGGAAAACAAAACAAAGCTATCCACTTCTCTTTAATCATACAAAACATGCATTTAGGTGTATTGCCACTGACAGTCTTGAGAGAGTTGACCTGCTGACTTTCTTTCTTATTCCTTGCTTTCTTATAAAACTGACATGACCCCTGTATCAACATGAACAAAATTGTGAATGAGACCTATGCATAGGATTATGGATTCTGAATTCTTCAGGAGTGTCCCATAATGTCGCTGTCAACTGGTTTTGCCCATGGGTGTCTAATTTGACTGAAAAATCTGAAGCATCCTTGGAGGCAGCCACATCCCCAGCAACTTCACAGATGGGAACCCTACTATGAGTAAGTTATTCCACCAAGTTTGACATTAGCTTGTGTTGAACATTCTCCTGACAGATCTGCTCATTTCTTAACAGCATAAACAACTCACTGTTATTAGGCATGAGTCTCTCTTGACTTGATACATACCATGGCCCCATTTCTGGCTGTTTTTATGGACTCCTAAAATCATCTGAATATGGCCTTTTACATTTGGCAGATGCTGATCAACAAATTTTTTTCTAATTAGTCCTGGAAGCCTCAGCCTTAAATGCACAGGGTCAAATATTCCAACAAGGGAAGGATACCCAACTCTGTGGACAAGTGCATTTTTAGGGTGAACGGAGGTAGGCCGGGCATTCATACTGCCTGAGCACATGTGGGCACATTTTGCAAAATCAACTTAGCTGCAAATTTAACCTGAAATCAAATCATGTCTTGGCATCATGCCTCGCAGGCATTATAGAGTTGTTAGTTTCAATCACAAGAACAATTACTTCTAGTTATGGTGCAGACCAGTTTTCAAAGTCCTCAGGCCTGCAAGGTCTTCCTAGGATGCAGCTAGCTACAAAAAAATCAGTAAATGAAAGAAGTGTAATACTTTATACTTTCAGCTTTTATTAATATTTTGTCAGTCATTTGGCAATGGGTACCAAGCCCTGGCATTACACCAAACACCACGTGTATGGTGCCAGGAGAGTACAAATGCATGAGGCAGACATAACCCATGGGCTCAGAAAACGTGATGTCTGCATGGAGAGTCAGACCATACTGAATAAGCATATCCAAAACTGAAGAGAAAATCCAGAACTCTATGTAAAGATGAGATAATAAATGCAAAGGACTCAGTTTCATGCCAAGGAGGCCTGCAGTAAGCACTAAATGAGGAGCAGCTATTATTATTATGTTATTAGAAAGCTTAAATTCATAATTACATAAACAGTGAGAGGGAACAAACTCAGGTTGGGGGCGGGTAAGCTCTAAGTTGGCTTATAAAGGTTGGGAGAGTCAGGAAAAATGATCTAAGAAAATAATCTGAGGGAAATAGAAAAACATTGTGGTGAGTGTGAACACACACCCCAACATGGAATTCAAAGGACAAGGACAATGAAGCACCAGGTAGGTCATTCAAATACCAACTGTTATCTCTAAGATGTAAAGAAAAGTAAACATCTGGTTCTTTGCATAATTTTGATCAAAGGAGCATAATATGTTTTGCACACATTTGGAGAAAAACCAACTGCATTAGGATTTTCATCAGGGAAACACTGTACAGATGTCACACCAGGACACTGGACCACTCCCTGTGTTATACTGACAAGGAGGTGAATGTCCAAATCTAATTTGGGTGACTAAGGGAGCAGTCATAGAGCCCCCAACAGAAGGTACAGGCCACCTCAATCGACATACTAGGCGGAAACTGTGATGAAGTCTAAAGGAAAAGGAAAGAAGGACTTTTCTCTGGGCCCACCTTTTACACTCATCACTCACCTTCAGTTGACACACTTTTGCTGGCCCCTCCTCTTGGCTCCAGGGCTGGACATATGACCCAGAGCTGGCCCATCCATGTATTTTTTTCTCACTTGCCATAGAGAATGGTTCAAGATGTGCCCAAAACACAGTCCAAAGAGCACCAGGACTTTTTCTGGGACTGTTGGAAAGGTGGTGTTCTCTTTCTGGTGGTGTCGCTTAACTGGTAGAGTTAATGCTGAGATCTTTGATGGTCCTCTGGTCATTTTGTGGGAAGGGCAAATCTGGAAACAAAGTCAGCACAGGCAGCAGAGCTGAGAAGATGGAGCAATACAGATACCTGACACCATTGTTTGAGCATCTAACGTGTGAGCTTCTGGATTTTACCCTGGACTTTTTCAGTTGCTTTGTTTGAAGTAATTTAGGTCGATTTTTGTCCCTTGACTAAGAAAAAAAGAGTCTTAACAACATGGTTTAAGTTACCATGTCAATGCAGATGACTTGCAAATCTCATTACCTCTCTATTAACCCTTTTCCAATTGCCTTTAGAGCATCTGCACAGGAGGCAACTGACTTCAAGACTTGAATGTGTTTAAAATTGAGCTAACTGAGCTCATCATGATCTTTACTCCTCTGACGGTTTTTTATCTCTCCCCAGTCCCCTCAACCATGCCTCTTTTTCTATTAGGGTTGGAGACATGGTAAAGAAGCCTGTTTTGATTAGTAAGCGTTTCCTACTCCTCCTTCTGTTAACAGCCTCTCCCCTTCTTTGGGTATCTACTTCAACCACACTCCACGTGGATTTGGGGGTTCTTCCACTCACAGTTGGTGCACCAATCTTCTAGAAACTGTAATTGGCCCAGGATGGGCACATGACCCATGATCCAAGCCAAGTTCTGTCACTTGCAACCTAAGTAATCCTGATAAATTAAGTTTCTGCCATCTCCTTCCTGCCTACCTCCTACCAGCCTGCTCCATTTTCAGGCGTATAGTTTGGGGAGTTATTTTCTATTTCCCTTTTTTCTATTCTCATCTAAATTCGCATTTTTTTCCTAATTATATAAGAAATAAATGTTCATGTTGTGATGCAGAAAATATAAACATATATAGACAATAAATACAATTTATTGTTTCTATAGGTTCACATGATTAGATTGGGCCCACCTGGATAATCTGTGTCCATAACCTTCATCACATCTACAAAGTCCCTTTGCCATGTAAGGAAACATATTCACAGGTTCCAGGGAGAAGGGCTTGGACATTTTCGGGGCCATTCTGCCTATCACATATAGCTTATCAATATTGTTCCTCATTACTTTCTCCACTCCAAAAGAAACTCACACTTTCCATAGTAAAAGGTTACAAAATTTGGAGATTCCATTATCTGAGCAGTGTATTCAGTTATGAAGTAAGGAAATTTGATCAGGCTTTTCTAGGGTTTATAAAAAACACCCTCCCAAGGCAATTTTTACTCCATGCTCACCAATCAGCATTCTGATTAAAATTCACCTCCCAGGTAAATTGATTTCAGGAAAGGACTTCTCAAGCTAGAGCATGCAAATAATTAAGACAATAGAAATACATATATATATATATATATATATATATATGTATATAATAAACTAATATATAAATGTAAATTATAAATATATATTAGGATAAATCAAATATAAATTAAAATGGCATTCTGATGTCAACTGGAATTGGTAATATGAGTCAACAACCAAGGAGTACTTAAAACATCCAGCGTCCTCCCTCTAATATGGTGGCTCATATGACGTGATACCCTGAGAGATTGTGTCACCAGAGCCATTCAGAAGTCTCATCATATTCCCTCTCTCTACAATATCACCATTGAGGAGAGATTGGAAAATAATTTTTACACAGATGCTAATTGATATAACATAAGCATAAGAGCTGTTCCAAGACTGTCTGTCAAGACGGAAGAATCGGAAGCCCATGACCTTGTGAGAAGACACTGATAATTAGTAGGTAGAAATAAAGAGAGGAGTACTGGATATCCTAACCAGGGAGGAATCAGCCATTCTGTAGGAGGTGCTACTTACCTAGCCTGCCTCTCTCAGCATATTGACTGTAATTGTTAGTGAGATCCAGTTAGCATCGCAAACAATTCCTGGGAATATTACTTATCAATAGATTTATAAATATAACTAAAGAATCCGACACTGTGGAATGGGACCCAAATCCATGCATATATGCATATACATGCATATGTATGTGATGCATGTGTGTATATATTTAAATAGGATTCTGTATGGGCTTGGTGTTAACTTACAATCCATTAAGGCTCTGCTTCATCCCATGCCATCCATGTGGCCAGTGAGTCTGCATCAGACACGTAAACCCTTTTATATCTGTACCATCTTGTTTTTCAAGCAGCCATACTTTTATATGATCATTTGGTCCTGTAGAGGCAGAAAAATGTTCCCTTCTTTCCTTCTAGGTTCTTTGGCTGGTCTAATAATTAAATTGTCATAGACAGATTAACAGGGGGGAAAAATTAATTTCTTATGTATGGGCGATCCAAAGATATGCGACTCCAAGGCAGTCAGGCAATTATATGTCAGCCTGAGCTAAGGAATGGAATCGGGGCTTGGAGCTCCACAGTGGGGTAGGACAATTCACAAGAAGGTAACAAGAGCAGGTGTTTGGTACTCAGATGTTTGCCCTGACATGCAGGTAAGTCTTTCAGATAAAAAAGTTACCTCTGGTAACAGGTCTCATCCTAGGCCATGTCCCCCCATCTAAATTCTTTTGGACAGTTAAGGGAAAGGTAAAAGTTTTTCCTGAGTCTGCTTGTCTTCATTGCCTTCAGCTCAAAATAATCTAGAAGCCAAAGTAGCATATTTTGGGATGGCCTACTCTACTCCCCTTCAGCACCAAATACCACTTTTTCTTATTTCTCATGGCTGAACTTTTGGAATGGGTGCTTCCCATCCATTGCTTCATCACCTTCCATCAAAAGTCTTAGAATTGTACTAGTTTTATTACCGTATTACTTTCTTTTGTACTTTTTATTTTCAACTGTTTCTGTACTTTCTTTAAATGGTTATTTATTTATTTATTGCCATATTATTTTTGTCTCTCTACTACAATCTGTGCACTCTCTGTAGACTCTTAAATCACCAGTTTAGGAAGAGAACCAGGAGGTCAACGAGGAAAGAGAGAAGAGCCACTCGCCAAACCTCCGATTGCAGCTGGACACCATGAATCGATCATAGGACAGGTCAACTGCCTAGGACTTTCATAAAAGCTTGATTTCCATTAGATTCCCCTCCAAGCTTTTCATAATCTAGGCTTCCTGCCCTGTGTTAATTATATTTCTGACCCAAAACCAACAAACTAAGAGGCTGCATGTTGTGATGAAAAGTGTGCTGGACCAGACGCCAAAAACTGTGAGGTTTAGGGCCAACTCGGGAGCTAACCAGCTGTGTGACCTTGAAAGAGTCACTTCATCTCTCAGAACCGTTGTCCCCTCAATTTTTCAAGGAACAGTCAGTAAAATTATGCCTATGATTTCTTCCCAAAGCAATATCATTCTTTGATCATGATTATCTTTCTTTTTACTATTAATATGCTATCTATAACAATATAGTCTACAATTTTTATAAACCAGGCTAAGTTTTTATTACTATTTCTTACAGAACATAAATTACTACTGATGAACTATGTAACACTAAAAATGAACACTACATGCAATTTCAAAAACCATTTTGTTAAATTTATTTAAGGTATGATTCAGCAAATGAAGTATTTAACATACCACTGTGAAAGTGAGCCTGGGTTTTAAAACCAAGCAAATAAAAATTGGATCTGAAAAACTGATGCTAAGGTTGGCTGGGGTCCGTCATCTTTATGAGAGTAGAGGGATTTAGAATATACCATTTGCCTAACAACTGGGCAGATAATCTGGAGCAAGAGGGCAGAGGGTGGTAAATTGGTGGGAAAATTAAAGATACATTTTCCCCAGCTGTTTGATTTTTCATGCTGTTGAGTTTTGAGGTTAGAGTATGTAACGAATATGAAACATCACTGGGAGGAAGGGAACTCATTTAATATTATGTTAGTTGTAGAATTATAACTAGGTATAAAGCAAAGAAAGTAGTTATCTATTATTCATTCTTTCTGAATAGACATTTCCTGTCTGTGAATATAAAGCATGACTAGAATTCGCTTGCTGAGACTCAGAGATGCAACAAGAGAACATTTCATTTTCATTTGATCTGACCTTGTGTATGATAATGGGGCTTCTTTAAAACACTGCCGCTTGTCTGTTCTCCTTACATTGCACCTCTGAGAATTAATAGTTCTACCCTGGCCTCATAGAGGAAAAAATTAACCTTAGAGGGTTTCAGTGACTTGTCCAAGTCATCCCAAGGCTCTGTCTCTTTAGCAATCCTGAACAGAACTTAGCACAAATGCCAGTTAAGTTAGTTATCTGTGTATCTCTATATGACTGCCTATATTATATGAAGGATTTCTCTCGATGATATCTGAGCCCATCCAACCAACATGTCAGGTTGACCATAAATTAATATACCTCGCTGTTCATTCCAAGTGTCTCTAGCTGCTGAATGAACCTGTAAGGATGACTTCTCTTTAGCATGGTGACAAAAAAAGAAGTATCCTGGCTAGAGACATTGTATGGGACACAGGTGTATCAGACATAGATGAACCTCAGGCTCAACTGCTAAATCAAGTACTCTGTTTCCTGACCAAGGCCTAGATCTGAACCAAAGCATAAAACCCCAAGCTGCAAAGAATCTCCATAAAGAGATAAGACTCCCCTTGGTTTTCGTCTGTTGTTTGTTTTCTCCAATTAAATTATGCACTAAATCAACTTTAAAATTCAGTCATATTTGACCTAGAATCTAATCTACTCATTTTCTAAAAATTATTAAATAAGAATATAATCTCATTGAACTGATGTGTCATCCAGTTCAAGCTTTCCAAAAATTGATGGCCAGGTGGATGGATAGATGGGGTAGATGGACAGGTGGGCGGGAGGATGAATGGATAGATGGATAATGGATGGATAATAGATGGATAGATTAAATGGGTGAATTCCCCTTCCTGGACTATAGTTGCTGGTTCCAACCTCTAAGAGTACATAATATACCCCTTCATGTAGAAACCCCTTTGGTAAAATACTGCACTGATTAAAAAGTGAATGTTAAATTGTCTCTGATGAGCTTTTTATCATCTTCATAAGAAGGAGAAGTCTGATATAAAGTAGAAAAACAAGAATAAACAAACCTATAATTTGGAGCAGCAGCTCTGAGGACAATAACAAGGTTTTCCAATCTCCCAGATCATAATTAACAGTCTAAAGAATTAAAGGGAAGTTCAGGAAGGAGTACTTAAACCTTTTTGTAAATTTAAAAACAAGTAATGATCTCCATTGCTGTTCTCCAGGTTTATTCAAATTTGGACAATTAGGACAATTAAACATAAAACAGAGACAGTTCTAAAGAGGGAGCTGCAACAAAGCAGAATAATTGCTGGTACGGGCTATCAAATTTACATAAAAAAGATTAAAAAGCTGATTTACATTTTAAAAACAAGATCAGGCAACATCTAAAATAGATAACACAACCTGCTGAGAAAAGCTCTTTTCATCAATAAAGGAGAAGCAAAGGTGATTACCCATAACAAAACTAATCTTCTGTATTGCTTTAATCACCTAAAACCACGGTTACTGTTTATTTGCGAACTGTTATGTGAAAAGAAAATACATTGCATGTAGAAGTGTCTAATTTCCAGGTTGTAATAAAACATAGACACCATCAAGATCCTACTCACACATTCTGTCCATCATCTGCCCTCTTCTCGAGGTCCTGTTTACTGTTGGTGATCATATTTTTCACCAATTACAAATCCACCCATTCTAGGACATGAAAATTAGTCACATAATTGCTTTAACAGATGTTTCCAGAATTGCAGTCCTGTTTATTGTTACAGCATCTCATGAACAAAGTAGATTGTAAAGCCCTTTCCTTCCTGGACTGAGAGACTGCGTGACATTTTGAGCTTTTTTTCAAAACAGCGAAATAATGTGATTACCTAAATTTTAATATGTGCCATCACCAGAGCCTTTGCTAGTATTTATTACTGAGTGTGTTTTTCAAGAACAGTTATTTACTCATTAATTCAGTATCTTCAGGATTTGAGCTTGAGGAATCAAAAACTCTGTCGAATGTAATGAAACTCTAACCAAGGCAGGAATCAGAGGGGCCTGTTGGAGGAGCGCTTACATTCTATGTCAGTCACAGAAGCTCCACAGGAAGAACTCTGTGGTTGTAACAGTCCCACCCCACCTCCCCTGACTTCCTCTTACCCTCCATACAAAACTTATCTTTTCTTTGTTTGCAGGGGGACTTGCATGTGGCTCACCATGGCTGCATGCACTATATTGGAATCCTTTCTTTTTTCACAAATAAATCCTTTTGCTGAAGGAAGACTTGTCTGACTTTTTGTTTGTGGTCAACAACACCTACAGATCTCAAAATTGAGGGATCAACTGCCATTGATATATATTGTTGTTCTTAGAGCTTCTTGTTAAGTCACCCTAGAAATGAAGAAAATTACAATTATCCTAGTCATAAACCTGGGTTGTTTAAGAAAAATGGAAAGAAGCTAAAAATGAGGAGAAACGCCCATTTCAGCCTGTTTATAAAGAAGCAATGAAATGCTGATGATATCAAGAGCTTTTAATATACCAAATAACAAAGATCAGAAAACACTACCTCAAACAAAATATGACACCTTAATATACTGAATACAGGAATATCTCAGAGATATTGTGGATTCAGTTCAAGATCACCGCAATAAAGTGAGTATCACAGTACAGCAAGTTTTACCAAGAATTACAGCAAGAATTACCAGTAATTCTTTTGCTGGTAAATTTCTAAAAATTTACCTATGAAGTGCAATAAAATGAGGTATGCCTGCATTTTGAGCTTATGGAGTTTGGGAAACAGTGGGTGCAGGAAGGACTCTCTGTCCCTCTCTCCCCTAAAACAGGTCATAAGACCTTCAACTGAGAGGTGCCCTCTTTATATCCAAAGGAAAGGAGCATCCTTATCTCTGAAGATGGAGGGGTGCTGATAGGAATCTCAGTGAACAGGCTTTGCTAAGTTTCCCTCAGTTTATGAATCCTGTTCCCATTCATTTCTATTGTAAATAGGGAAATGTGATCCCACAGGAAACAAACAAAAAAAGCTATGGCAAAAAAAAAAAAGATATGATAAGAAGGTGGTCATCACTGTGGCCTTTCTTGAATTGTGGTCACCAGTGTATTGAGTTCCCCAGAAAACGAGAACATCATCTGTTTTTACTTAAGAAAGGCACCGATCAATCAACACCTTCGCTTATCATATATATAAATTTATAACTTCCTACACCTGATTTATTTAAAATAAATAAATATTTATTTAATAAATATAAAATGTATCACATTTTATAAAATGTGTCACAGAATAAATGTATAAAATGTATAAAATGTATCACAGAAGGTAGAGGACAATATTAATTTAAAGACATCACCTTCCATGGGAATAGTCCTAAAGCACTTCCCAGGGATGAGAGAAGCTTGGGATTAAATCTGAGAGTGAGGTAAAACTAGATTATACCTTCGGTTTTGCCACTAATGTTCTCTAGTACTTGGGGTCAGTGACTTAACCTTAGAGCATCTGAGCTCACCCATCTGCAAAAGGACCTGGATGACTTTCCTGCCAAGCTCTAAAAGAAAATGAAAAAATGCACTAGAAGCTGCAAGTCACTCTGAATCCCTTGGATAAAGGTCCTATAAATATTTATTACTGTTGTTATTATTACAGTAAAACATGCTTCAGTCCTAGACACAACTCTTTCAACTGCACATGCAATGCAACCAGGGAGAGAGGACAAAGCTTGCTTTCACTAGGTAGCAATATGAACTGGAATTAAGTCAGCCTTCACTCATGTAATAGCTTTAAATGTCCATGATATGCTAATATGTGTAATATTGGGTTGTCGGAAAAGTCATGACGCATTTTTGCAACGGAAAACATAGAAAAATACGTCATGACTTTTCCAACAACCCAAAATATAAAAGATAGACTGTGCTTTAAGAGGTATGCAAAAAAAAAAAAAAGGGAAGACAGGGCAAAAACATACAGGATAATAAGACATAAAAAGATATAACAAGAAGTGCTATCAATGAAACAACAATGTGGCTGAATCTCACAAATGTAACAAGGAGGGAAAGAGGCCAGACCCAAAGGAATACATACATTATGATTCTATTTATATAAAGTTTAAGAATTGGCACAACTAGTCTGTTATTAGAAGTTGTTATTACTGGTGGGTGGATGATAATGGATAGACAAGGACAATGGGGTGCTGAAATGTTTTAGACCTTGGTCCAGGTGGTGGTTTCCTGGGAAAATGCAATGTAAAAATTCATCAAACTGCGCACTTTATGTATGTTATACCACACACATAGTTTGATTGAGCATAGCTCTTTGGAATTATAATGAGTGGGTGTCAGAGGGGTGCAGGAGTGATCGGAGTGGGCCAGGAAGGGACAGGGTCCCTCGGAGAATGCTTTAGGAGTGTGTTTTCTGTGTGATGAGTAATGTGATTTGGCAAAGAGGAAGGGAGAGAACATTCCCCACAAAGGAATCACAAGAGGTTCCCAGATAGTACAAGACAACGTCCCCAAGTCATGAAATATACCACAGACCTACAATGACAATGGAAGCCTCAAGGATGAAAGATTCAGCAAAACACTCTCAGCAGGACAAATAGCGAAGGGTTTCTATGACTCGAGAATTTTGATGACACAAGCTATCCTAAGGTGGTTTAGGGTCAGAATATTTAAAATCTTCTCACAACTGGTGAAAGTCAGAACTTAAACAACTGTTTATGTCGACAGATGTCTCAGATGGAGTAATCAAAATGTCATCTATTATTTCGAGAGCATTCTGAGAAGCAGCCACTGCCAAACTGCATGCACATAAGAGGAAGAGTACCTTTCTCTCTCCGCCTCTCCCAGCTAACATTTCTTCAATAATAAGGTCAGGAGGAGGGCCAGGCCCCCTGAAGCAAAGCCTGAGACAGGAACCCTGAGATAGGGTACAGGATTTACTGAGGACATACTGGAAAGAAAGAGGCTACCAGGAAGTGAGTGAAGCAGGCTGCGGAAGAGAATGGGGATCGAGAATGGAGAAAGGGGGCCGGCCAAGTGGCTCAATTGGTTAAGAGCCGGCTTGGGACTCCAGAGGGCCCCGGTTCGGATCCCGCATATGGGGGCCAGTGACACTGCCCTCTACAGCTGGAATGCTGAACAGCGGCTTGACCTGGAGCTGGGCTGCCGTGAGTCGCTGGCGACGGCGTGGGCTGCGGCCCCTGCTGCAGTGGGTTGCCATGGGCTGCTGTGTGTGGCCGGTGGCCGGCGTGGGCTGTCATGTCAATCACTGACTTCAGACTGGGTGGAGAGGACAGTAACTTCCTGCAAAGAGACTCCTGTTGGCCGAGGACAAGTCTTTGGAGAAAGGGAAGCTAGGTGATATCAGCAGCCAACACTCCCAGAAGCTGGGGGTGGCGTGACAGCCTGGTGGAGGGATCTAGGCTGGGCAGTATCCACTACAGCAGCTAGAGGAGCACTACACTCATCTTTAAATTAGCAGCTCATGTTGGCAATCGGACCAGCCCATGACTTTCACACCGTCCTCCTGATTTGCACAGCCAACATCTAAAAATATCACTCGGTTTTCCTACAGAAGAAAGCTCCTCTTAATACCAAAGATGCAGATTGGTGTTGGTGATACTTCATATCTCCTGCGTTAACAGCAACAGTAAAACAAAGTGATTATAATTAGCGCTAGATGGAAGCCATAAGCTCAAGTGTGCCTTCAGAAATGAATTTCCTTCAGATCCCAGGGAATTTGGGAGTAAGAGAGAAGCAGAATGAAAGTTCAGGAGGGGGACAGAAAGTGTCTTCTCTAAAGCCATAAATCATCGAAATTGAATTAGATCATCTCAAATTGAGGGACAAAAAGCCAGTTATAGATCCATTTCATGACACTGGATGACATGGATTCCATTTGTGACTCACTGAGTAGCATTACTTATTCTGAGTGCTCCTCTGACAATGCAAGCACTTAACATGAAGGCATATGTAACATTACAGGAGAACGAAGGAACGAGAAAAGTCCGACGGCTTGCCTAGGAAGCAAACTCTGAGTGCCAAGCACATGCATTTCTGAAGCCTGCTCTCGGTGTGTTAAACTCTGCTTTGTGCGTAGCTCAAAATTTATAAGATCCTATTCTCTTTCCAGATGCAATCAACACAATCAAATCATTTTTATCTCAACCTTAAGGCAATAGATCAACATTAGAAGACCGTGATAACTGGATCCGTTAGGGATCCAGCTAGGGTAATAGAGGAGACTTTAATGAAGAGTTCATTTGCGGGTGTGGGTAGGGCTAAAAGAAACCAACAAGGATGATGAAGGACGCTGAGGTTTGCAACAGCAGAGCTGTCACCAGTGCTAGGTGACAGGGGGGAAAGCAGGGGAATGGAATCTGCCAGAAAGGAGCTGGGGCCTGAGAGCTGTGGCCTCCAGGAGAGGGCTGCATCCTCTAGGAAAGCAAGATGGGAGAACAAATACCCCAACCACTGGCTTCTCCCACCTTCCGATCACCTGTCAGTGCCACCCTTGTCTGAATCCATCCAGAAGCCAGGAAACCAGGGTCTACCCAACGCAGTCCATGCAGGACACAGAGCAGATTGAAGAAAGATGGAGAGGGGATCTGGGGCAGCAAACAGATAATATCCAGGGCAGTATCCAATTATCCTAAGCGTGAAGTTGATCTCTTTAATAAACAGGTGGGAAGTTAGTAGTTCCCTTCAATTTATTCCTTGTGGGAAGTGCTTCATGTGTTATTGATAATAACAACTGCCATATGTCAGCCACGGTACCAGATGCTTTACTGTTAGCTATTTTATGTTATTTAATCCTCATAATAACTCTGTGTGGTGGATAAATTAGTTTCATTTTGTAAATGATCAACTTGAGGCTTAGAGGAGGCCGGAGACCTGGCTTCACGTAATACAGGGAGGGAGTGCAGGCGTGAGATCGAGAACGCTGACGTCACAGCCCGTGCACTCTCCCCTCCCCTGCTTCCCTACAACAAAGATACTGCCATTGTTCCAAACACTCCAGAAGCCCTCCTTCGTGCTACTTTTAGAGTGCTTTAAGGAGCCTTTCCCCTCCCCAAACTCAGTTGCACTACTTTATAGTCGCACATTTTCAACAACAACAAAAGACGGTGATGACTCATCCTCATCATGTTCACCAGATGTAAGGCCAGATGACGTTTGACTGTTTCTAAAAGTCAAATGAGATTCACCCTCAAAGGGCTGAGGGTATTAAAAATAAGCTTTGAATAATAACTCCAAGAGAGAGGTCTCCAAAACAACATCTGTAATGTCGAACAACCCGATTCACAAAGTGGTGCCTTTAAAACCAAGAACAGTTTTCCCACAGCATAACCCCAGGCCTCCAAAAGGGGCCCACTCTTTGTTTAAAGGAGCAGAGAAATCAGAAACAATTAAAATCTCCAAAGATACGGCAATGAGTAAGTAAATGGGTTTGCGTGCTACCTGCCTCCACCCCCCACCCCCCCCCACCCTTCATCACATGGAAACCAACATGAGAGCAGGAATTGGCTTCCTTGCCCAGCTGCTCTACCCACCTCTGTGCAGGGAGCCTGGCACATGGTAGACCCTCAGTGTTATCTGTTGAATGAATGATGGAATGAACAAATGAATGAATGAATGGAACCCCTCTTCCTTCCTAGAGCATAACCATTGTGTAAATGTCCCATACCCTTCCCTGTTGTTCTGCATGAAGAATTTATAACAGTGAACACAAAGTGTTTTGTCCCTTCACATATGAGACCAGCAAATCATCTACAGAATTATCTATGGGTAAGTAGGAGAATAAATAATCCCCGACTCCTCTCGTCCTCTACACCGCACCCCCACGCTAGCTTCCCTCTCTCCCTCACACAGTCAAATGTCAAAACAATCACCAGCTCGGCTTGGCAGACATCAAGCATCCTTTTCTTGCAAGGCCATCCAAAAAATAATGAGTATTATTACATCTCCTCTACGGCCATGTAATCGGCTAATACTAAAAGTGTTAAGAGGGATGGCGTTTTGCTGGTTCACATCTAAAATTTAGACAATCAACCATGAATGCCTCAGGCTGATCACATGCTGGGAGAAGCCATAATAATACGTCTGGCCAGATTTCCCTGCCAACTGGAAGGCCCAGGTTGGGGAGCAGATGTGCGGTGGAGGTGATGCATTTGGTTTTCAGTGGGGAGGGTCTGTGGGTCTCATCTGTCTTCTGCACCCCTACTGGTCAGCTCAGAGCTCAGCACTACGCCAGCTGCTTAAAGACCTGCTCTGGTGTGTATCCTCCCGTCCTGGGGATAGCAGCTTGTCCTAAGGAGGAGGCAGCCCCAAAGCCTTCTGTGACCTCGTGGCCCTGCCAGGCTGCTCACAGCCTCCCATTTCTAATGAGGAGGCAACCTTTCCTTTGCCCACAGCCAGAGCTTGGTGGCATTCTTTTAGGTGACTGCAGTATTCCCCGCTGCTACACTAGGGAAGTCCAGCTCCTGCATGTGGCATCAGCCTGCAAGTCCCATGTCGGCTGGAAGCCACAGATGACCAACTGCAGAATCAATAGGCCTCTGTCGCTGCCACGTGAGGGAGACCCCGAGCTTATCAGCAGCATCATGATAAGTACCTATTTGCCTGACATCTCCTCAATCAATAACTTTGTTATTGTTTGCATTATCTGACTATGAGTTTGGTCAATACACCCAGCTAATGGGTAACATGAGCCGGGATTGCTTTTCCATTTTTTTTTCAGGTTAACTCTCTCAGTGCCAGGTAGAAGGAGTCCCTGAGTGAACCTTGTCAGCTTGACATCTGCCTTTGCTGAACAAGGGTTTTATAGAACCCCTCCAAGATACGGGCCGTCGTCTTGAGACAGGGAGATTAATGTCGCCCAGGTCTAAACCAAATGGAATAAACCTTGCCTCTCTTTGCTATTATTTTTATTAGGTTTTCACAAGGCTAATCAGGTGTGTGTGTGTGTGTGTGTGTGTGTGTGTGTGTGTGTCTATGTGCACTTCCTTTACTTAATGCACTGGAGAGAAAAAAATAAACTTGCTAATGTGTGGATCAAAACAGGCAATACAAATGGTATTAGCTGGGTGGAAAACGTATATGGGTCTAAAAAGGTTTTGAACCCCTCTAGAGTATTAGCCTAAGATATATATAAAAATAAAAACAAATATTCTTGAATCGTATTACAAAACAGCTCCATACACCATGTCAAAAGGGCCCTGACCATTGTCACGAGAATTACTAGCAGATGGCCCAGCACATGGTCATGGCTCCAGCTGGCCTCTCACCCTTCTGGGGATTGCACGGGGCTCTTATATGAGATCAGGCCCAAAAGGTTATGGCTAATAATAATAAAAAAAAGAAAGAAAACCTGTAGTAACAACAGTGTGCAATGCATGGAAATCTTTGATTTTCTTGTCACATTAAAAATATTTACTGGTTTCTGCAGTCCAGATTTAGTGGCAACCCCAAGCACAGAGGGAATAAACAAATTGCTCACTTACCAGAATGAGCTGGGGAGTGTCATCGCCTACTTCATCATCCTGTCTTTTGGTGATTTTTTTTTCTGTTTTTGATTGGTTCTAATATGTCATTTGTATATAACTGCATTGGTAATGGGGTATAAATATACAGATCACAGGATGGTTTCCTTTTTAATAAACTTACTTTAAAAGTGCGCCACAGGGTTTTCACATTGCAAACTGCTGGTTCTTAGTTCACGGACTCATGGAGCCCCAGAGCCATGGCATCTTAGAGCTCATCCAGTCTGGCCTCCCTGATTTCTGAGCTGAGGCCCAGATAGGTGAATGACAGCCCAAGTCACACATCTTGTCATCTCAGCACTGAATCTTAACCCCTGCCTCAGCTCCCCTGCTCTGCAGGCCTTCCATACACTTTCTTACTTTGCTGTTCTTATTTCTACACTTCCGATCCCTCATCTGTTCATTTTTTTGCTCTTCGTTAGCAAGGGTGTGGGGACAAGGGGCAGCTGCTTAGAGTGAGGCAAACACGACCTCTATTATAAACCCCGACAATGTCATTCAGACACTCTTTTTAATTTGTAACGCAGAGAAAACCCGGAGGAGGACAAGAAAGTGTAAGAGAAAAAGGGATAAGACTTTTAAAAAGGGGGGGAGGAGAGTGGTTTGTGTCTCTCTACTCAGACACAGGAGATGTGAATAAATGCCTCCCCCCAAACCTCTCCTTCCCTCCTCCCCCCACTATTAACTTAACCTAAAGTCCTAATAAGAATTGATCCAGCTAACAAATAGATCCAAAGGGGCTTATGGGGTTGATAGGATGTATCATGGGAAATAATGAGTCATGGAATATTATGAATGAAAAACAAGTGTAATCAATATATGACTGTAGATGTGAGGAAGCGGGTAATGATTCCAAGACATGGACCCCTTTGTCTCACATCATGACTGATGGGGTTCGGGACATGCTAACCCAAAACATGGCACCCTGGTATGCTGACTATTTGAAGCTGAAGGAGTCTGAGAGACAGCAGGCGCAGGAAGGTCTCTCTGACCTGCCTTCCACCCTTGACCTGAAGCAGGTCATAAGAGCCTCATGTAAGAGGTGCCCTACCTGTACCAGCAGGAAAGGAACATCCTTATCTCCCAAGATGGAGGGACTTCGAAAAGAATCTGAAACAACAGGCCTTGCTAAGTTTCCCACAGTTTACTACCCTTAGCTCATATCCCTTGGTTCTATCATTTTTCCACGACTCTCTACTCTTCATCAAACCTAGCACAAAAACACTCAGTTTTAACCATTTCTTCAGGTCTTCATTTCCTGATGAAGGCTCCCATGTCACCCTACAACGTATATTAAGGAAACGTGTGTGCTTTCCTCCTGTTAATCTGTCCTTGCCAGTTTTAAATTTCAGACCCGGCTAGCGACCCTAAGAGGGTCCAGGAGAACTTTTTCCTCCTCTACATGACATTCATCACCAGAACCCGTGCACTCTAGGCTGAGCCATACCATTATGACCAGGGTTCCAGCACGCTACATCAATTGGCTTGACTGAATTAAAGTTACTTCTTCAGCCTTCTCATCTTCTAGCTAAAACCAAATGCTGTGATTTCATGTTTATGTCCTGGTCTTTTTCTTTAAGTCATGTGATCCCATCTTTAAATTTGGGGAGGCATGGAGAGAGAAGGCTATTGAGAGGTGTTGTGTGAACCATGATCCTGTAAGCCCATGAAACTCAGAGAGAGATCAGTGAGAAAGGAAGGACTGGCTGAGTTGCAGAGGCCTTCCTGTGTGTGACATGCTGGGTTGGTGACACGCTCGGTACCCCAGCCTTTTTCGGTACCCCAGCCTTACTAATACCTGCTCACTTCCCCTTCTGTATAGATGTGCTTTCTTTGTTGCATAGTCCACAACCTAGGGTCCCAAATTCTAACAGCATTTCCCCACTCTTGAACTGGTGGGTTTCATTTAATGATTTACTCTTGGAAACACGGAGTCCTAACATAGGACCTACTCAAGGCTCCCTGAGTCCCTGCTGGCTAACAACAGGGTTCCATAGAAGTAAGTTTTTTAAAGAGAGCCTGTCCTTTGCTCTATAACCTGAGACACAGCAATTTAGCCTCTCGGGCCGTCTTTGTGTGTGTGTTCCTCACACACAGAATGAAGTCAGAAGGTCAGGGCCCTTGTCTGTCTCTACATCCGATCTCCCGATGGCTAGGCTGGCAGGGAAGCACCTGACTCGGGTTTATTTGCATTAGTCCTACTAACACGGCTCCAACTTCTCTAGCTGCCACATTATTTGAACCGGGTCAACTCTGGGAGGGGGGGCTTGCTTTTCCTTCCTGTAACCTCAGGCCTGATTTAATTAAGCATCTCCTCCAGCCCCGATTTATAGTCTGAAAAGTGTTCTCCAAGCAGCCCTTCGATGTGCTATGTTTTTCAATGAGCCGAAATGCAATACGTTCAATTGCAACTCCATTCTGAGTGTCTGCTGCCACCTCGAGAGCAGTTCCAACAAGCACATTCGTCTCTGAATATTTAACTGCAAAAGGGTCAGATGCATGAGCAGTGATTTCCTTTGGTGGCTTAGCCCAGTTCTAGAAGAAGTCAGATGAGAAGGCCTGGGCTCTGGGCAGGGGTGGTGGGGGGAGAAGGGGCTCCTTTTAAACCTTATTTTATAAATCACAAATTCTTTTTTGCCTCCAAGATTAACATTAAAAATAAGAAAGCCCTAACATGTACAGGTGGGAGGGCTAAGAAAAGCAAAGAGGGAAAAAGGAAAAAAGGTGTCATAGCATAACTGCCCTAAGTCTGTCCCCTAGTGACTGTTTGGCTCCATTATCAGGCCCCAGGTGTCCTCCCCAGTTTGACAACCCTGACCCTCCCAACCTACTGCCTAGGAATGAATGAAACCAAATTTCCCATAGGAAATGCCCTTTCCTCGTCTCTCAAAGGCTTCAACCTCAAATGAAAACTGACAAAAGGAACAAATTAGATTAAATTGCAGCTCTAAGGGCTTTGGACTGCTCAGATAAAAGAATCTACAGAGTTGTTAGGACTGAGCAAATTATCTTCTGCAACCTACAGGGGAAATACAAAGTTGTCCTTCCTTCTGCTGTTCTTGCTGGCTGTGGCGCAGTTTTTATTGTCATCTGAGGATAATGAATACACGGTGGGAGATGGGGGGACTCAGGGAGGGACATCAACCCCAGTGCCCTCAGAAGCCAGGCAAGTAACACGCATGAATGAAATTGGAGCAGTGAGAAATTTCATGGGATTTCTCCATATTTTTAAATGTTAGCCACTCATCCGATTAAAAAAAAAAATCCACGTTTCCCTCAATGCTTATTGAGCATTTTCTATTTTATAAATCCATGCTGTTCTTACCTTCAGTTCATGGATGGGGAAAAGCAGAAACAACACCTGCCCACAGCTGAGGCCATGTTTTATCCACTGCACTAAACTGCCTAGGAGTGTTATAGATAAAGAAACTGAGGCTCTCTGGGGTTAACTAATGTGACCAGGATTATAAAAGCGCAGGGTGACTTTTTAAAAATAAATCATCAAACTACAGAAACTAAGAATAGAATGGGAAGGAGACATGCTGGGAAAGAAAAGAAAAAGAAAGAAAGAAAGAAATACAAGGAAAAAAGATATGTGCCATTGTTAGACGATAAGAGCCTTGTCCTAATGGCTACCTAGACCAAAAGATGAAGCTGTTTTATTTTAAAAATTGAGAATTTTCAAGCATAAATAATGCTGCTTCTATTATTGTTCCCTGTGTTACAAACCAAATGGTGGAACAGCCTCACAGTATCTGTGAGGTTCAAATTTAGTCGCCATTTTGTGATTTATGTAGACAATGCTGCCCTCCCGTGGCCAACTTCTTAATGACAGAATGCTGTGTTTAAAATCAGAACATTTTTATGTTCCTTTTTTTCCCCCAAAGTACTTTGAAGAATTTTGCATCCATTTAGCAACACATCTGTGCGTTTATTATTTCCGTAGCACAACACCCTCTCAAATTTTTATATCTAACCTGGGGTCGGGTTTGCACCATTTTAACATGTGCTTTATAGGGCATTGGAAGCAATGAGTGGAAAATAAATCATGGTACTACTGGGTTCCTGAACTTTGAGAATTTAGTTCCTCAGGAAAGAAATGTTTTTCTCATGACAAAAAACTTAGAAGGGGTCCAGAACAGAAAATGTTGGAGTGCCTCTAATCTGAACACGTTCTGACAGAAATGACGACTCGCTTCCATTCTAAAGAAAGGGGTTTATTACGTTTGAAGGAAACAAAAGATCAGTTCATAAGTATACTTTTAAGTAAAAACAACCATTCATGGTTGTGACTAGAGAATCAACCTTCTGACTCCTGCAAGGACACGTCCTCTGTAATTAGAGGAGTTACAGACCAGGAAGATTGTCAGGGCAGACTTGCCACACCAAGAATAGGCACGGTGGGGCGACTGTCTCAGAACTGAATGGCAACTCTCAGAACGACTGACTGGACACGTGCTGCCCCCCAGCCAGTGAGCCCTTGTCCTAGAAGAGGACACACCTACCAGAAAGCCATGATGTGGAGAGCAGTAGATAGCCACCCTCAGGAGAGGAGATGTCTTTTATGGAAACAAAGTTGGGGAGCATTTTGTGAAGAGGAAGGAATCAGCCACCACCATGGAGGAGGCCCTTCTTGAGGAGTATTTGCAAGTGAAAGGAGAATTTTTACCCACCAGATCAACTGTATTTCTTAGTAGAACTCAAAATCTAAAAATATTTGGAAGTGAAAAATCAAATATGCCAAGAGTAGACTGAGGCCTGCAAGGCACACGTTACTTGCTAATATACGGAGGGTGCCAAAAACATGCATACACATTTTAAGAAGGAAAACCACATTAAGATTGAAACACTCAGCGTATACCGATAACAAAATATGAATACAAGTCACGTTTGACTTCTGCAATTACAAGAGGTGCTCAAAGTGAGTTACCATCAGTGTCCAGACACTTCTGATTACAGCAAACTATTGCTTGAGCAACGTTGACCGAAGTGTCCACTTGTATACATTTTTTTGGCACCCCCAGTATGTGTGGCCTCCACTGCTTTTATTGTTAATCCAAATATTTTACATAGAAATCCAATTATGGGTTTTTCGGTAAAATCAAAAGACCTGACACCAGTGGGCCCATTTTTCCACTAGAGCTGAGGAGTGGGTGTCCCCTTTAGATGCAGCATGCCCACTATGGTTTCCCACAGTCCCCATCACTCCCTAACACACACACACACACACACACACACACACACACACACACACAATCCATTTCATTTATTTACAACACTTGTCTGCACCTTGTAGGTCTTTAAGTTATACACATTTTTGCTGTAGCTCAAAGAACTGTGATGCACACATTAATTCTCTAGCAGCCACAGAGCTCAGCAAATTTAAATAGCACTTCGATTTAAGGAAGGGGAGGGCAAAGTTTGCAAGCACTGATTCTGATTTATCGCTTTCATTTTGCTTATACTTTTCCTCCATTGTCTCCATCATTAACAACTTCCAGTAAGGGTTTTAGGGGTTATCTAAGTTAAAAGTTATCTCTAAAGCACCTAAAGTTTTGGTAAAGAAAGTTTTCATATAAGTCTATATTTAAAATAATTAAAATAGACTAATGGAAAGCACATTGAATTAGGAAGCAGAAAACCTGGAATCTCATTCAAACCTTTTCTCCTGATAAACTCTATGGCATTAAATAATCCACTTAAACCCTCTTTACCTTTTAATACTCCATAAATAAGAGATAATAATACTTGTTCCTTCTACCTCACTAGGATATTGTAACAATAACCGTAAATCAGACATCTGAGTCTACAGAAGAAATGTATCCTATAAAGTCCAAGATAATACTACCATGATGTAACATTAGATTTAAAGTAAATATTAAAGTGTTATTCAAAGTGGACTTTATGAAATAGGAAGTTGTTGCTATATGATCATATCTTTGGAAAGTATATGTCAAAATATTAATAGTAGCTATATCTAGGTAATGGGATTTGGACTGATTTCCCCTCTTTGGTTTATGCCTATGTATTTTTTTCCTTTCCCTATAATGAACATATGTTAGCTGTGTAACAAAAAAAATACAACAAACAATAATTTAAAAGGCAGAGATTGGGAGGAAGAACATAAAACTGCTACATTTTCAATTTGAATGGACTTGAATAATCACTGATTTCTACTGCAACCATTACTAAACTTCCTTTTTATAGTTAGTATACGTTTTGTGTTAGAAAACTGAAAATTAGAAACTCCTGTGGAATATCCTCTAATATATTGTTAAGCTAGCAGACAAACTGGACTAGTCAAAGTGAAGTAATTAGCTGTTTTGTGCCTCCCTTTCCTGGTATTCATCTGATCAGAATCAATTAGGCAGACTGATCCAAGCCCCACAGAAAGTTAACGCTCTGGTTCTCCTTTTATTACAGATAAGGCGTGTGCAAGCTGCTGTGCCTGTGTTTCCACGTCAGCAATGTGGGGGTTCTAGTTCTTAACATCCTCTAATAATTGTACCCTTTGTGGAGAAACTGTCACTCTACTCCCGGATTGAAGATCACTGTAAACCAGTGGTTCTTAAAACTGAGAGTGAAACTGCTCCCCAAGGGATATCTGGCCATGTCTGGACACATCTTTGGTTGTCACATTGGAGGAGCATGCTACTGGCATCTAATGGGTAGAGACCAAGTTGCTAATAAATATCCAGTCATACAAAGGACAGTTTCTGCAACAAAGAATTAGTAGTAATGGGTTGAGAAGTCTTGCTTAAATGAAAAATGCTTTAAGTATCATTAGGGTCTTTCTGGAGTCACAGGGATGAATTTGTGCCTAATTATCAAAATGGGGGAGGTGGACATCATCTAGCAGATTTAAATTATCTGATAATTTGCTATTTCACAAAATCCTTGCTAGTGCTTTTCATTATAGCCATTGCTTACTATCGAATGAGATTATTTCTTCTTAACATTGCATGTATTTGAACTCCGTAGAGGGTGACACTACAAAGAAAGCTCTGGGAAAGAGTTGTGAAGAGCTCAGTTTGTCACTGTTTACGTTTCTCTCTAGCCAGGGAGGTGAGAGAAAGAATGAACTAAATGCTTTGCTGGAATAAAGCAAAACCCACACACACAACATCAAATATGCTGACAAGACATCACTCCTTTCAAATTCAGAAAGAAAAAAAACTTTCAACCAGAAATGTGAACGCTCAGGGTTGCATAAATTAAAAAGGAATTTTTTAAAAAGTATCCTGAAAAACAGTATCCTTAACAACGGAAGATCAGTTCCACACAAGAATTTTAAAAGCACTCAGGTTGAAGTGAAACAAAAACAAAAGCAAGAAGATATATTTAGACACAAGTGCTGTAACTGTTTTCCTTGGAAAATCACTCCCCAGAAATTTCTCTAAATAGGAAAATAAAGGGGTTTTAAATGCATTCTCAGATTTGTTTATTAATGTCGATTATTGTTCCTTTTTAGTTTTCAAACAATATAAGACAAAATGGGGATTCATCAGTCAAGGAATTATTCAGGATAAAAATTAGCAAGTTGGCCGGCCGAGTGGCGCGATGGTTAAGAACTCGCTTGGGATGCCAGAGGGCCCCGGTTCGGATCCCACATATGAGGGCCAGTGACACTGCCCTCCACAGCTAAGATGCTGAGCAACAGCTCAACCTGGAGCTGGGCTGCCTTGAGTCGCCGGCGACGGCGTGGGCTGCAGTCCCTGTGGCAGTGGATTGCCATGGGCTACCGTGTGTAGCCAGCAGCCAGCGTGAGCGGCCAGCAGCCGCAGTGAGCGGCCGTCCAGAAGCCAGCGACTGATCTGCCTCGCCAGGGAAGAGCACAATGATGGTGCCAACTTGGGCCAGTGAAGCAACGTTCTCCACAACTAGATTGAAGAACAAAACGACAGCAACTTGTCTGTTCCCCTTTCCCCAATTCCCCAGCGCTGTTCCCATCCCCCCAATTTCCCAATAAAAATCTTTAAAAAAAAAAATTAGCAAGTTATTTTTTGGGGTAAAATTTTTAAAAATCCCATCACCACGCTAGCTAGAGATAAGTTATGAACTAAAAACTGGAAAAGGGAGAGAGAGAAGACTCATGGAGTCTTTGCCTTTATTGTCTTTGAGCTGAATCTTTCATATTCATTATTAATGTGTTATATTCATAATAGTCATTATAATCAAAATTCACTTGCCTGATTATTCCCTTTTTGACCCACAGGTCACAGGGCATCCTACTTATAATTCTGGTTCAGGAGGAAATTGAAAAAGGGGAAGAACACAAAATAGCCTCATTTCTCTGTTGATTAACAACGTTGGGCCTCGAACCCCTGACCTCACTCTTTGGATTTGGTGCAACAGAGAGAGGGAGCTGGATATTCTGGAGAGGCCCAGGCAGGCTATTAGCCAAGTATGTGGTGCTGGCTGTCGTGTAGCTTAGATACCAGATACCAAGGGAGAAAAATAGATGTGGGATTAGTGAAAGCCGAATAAAATTCATTTCAAACCACTTCAGGGTAGAGTCAAGAGTCCTGGGGTGAATCCAAAAAGGCGCATGTGTGACCGTTGAAATCAACATCTCTGCTGGCAGGTTCTATTACTTAACTTTGCTTGGCACTCAGCTCAAGAGCCCGTCACACCGGTTCATGGCATTCAGCCTGAAAAGCTGTTTCTCTCAGTCTCTGACGCCACCTTAGCTGCTCCTTTTGTCTCCTCTGGCCCAGTGAAAGATGTGAAAGCAGACACAAGCCAAATGTGAGGAGCAGGGGAAAGGAAAGAAGGGAGAGGAGGGGGAAGGGGAGGGGAAGGGAGGGGGTGACAATGGAAACACAAAAACATACACGGGAGAAAAGCAAGCCTGTACTTCTCTAGACTGAACCTATTTTACTTCTACATAAACAATTGGAAATACTATTGTATATAATATTAGCCCACTTTTGTTGAGTATTTAAAGTTCTTTCTAAACACTTTGCTTATATTAACTCAATCTCCACATCAGTCCTCTGTAGTTTGTACCACTATCGTCCTCACTTTACAGCTAAGAAAACTGAGGCACATAAGAAACTGCTACACAGCTAGTAAATGACAGACCTGGAAGAGGAATCCAGATGGTCTGATTTCCGAGCCCGTTCATGCTCCTTACTGTCTTATGTAGCCTCTCACCTAACCAAAACCTACACTGCATGGTTACTGTTATATCCCATATGCTATAAAGCAACTGAGAAGCAGAAAGGATAATGCAATGAGAATCCAAGTGTCTAATGCCCCCATTATGTTCTTCTGCACCACTGGTCACGTTTAAACCAAATAATTTAATGAAAACACCCCTGGAACCATATCCAGTTCAACAGGTACATTAACATTATGAATAAATAGAAAACAAAACATACATGAAGATAATATACCCTTTACGTCAGTTTGATTTTTGTCTCATTATTTTATTGATACGAATGCCTAAAATTGCAACTGTAAGCCCCTCAAAGGCAAGAGCGTACATTTCATTTGTAAATATCCTAGCATGTCAAAGTATGCTTAAAAATTACTGGTAACATGAGTCAATCAATCAATCTACCAATCAATCCACTTTGTTGAATGTCTACCATTAAGCACATCTGAAGATGAAAGGTCATAAGAAAAATAGATTAACCCTAATTTTTGTTTATTGGCAAACAGAATAAACTAAATACTTTTAAAATCAAGAATGAAAGCATTCTACCTTTCTTATCAAAAGAACTCAGTGCTATTTGGGGTGGCAAAGTACCCAGTTAAAAACCTTCCCCTCTCCTAGATTGCCTTATAGTTAGAGGTGGCCTTGGAAATCATTGCTGGCTGGTTACAAATGGAAGCAAAACATCAGAAGGTGGAGATTCCAGGAAAGCAATCCCACAGGCCTCTGCCTTTCAACTGAGCACCACTCCCCACCCCCCACCCGCTTTTTCGTGTCAGGAGCATAAACATGAATGCCTGGCATTGGGCCAAGACTACCGAAGCAGTGGGGAGGAGCCCAGGTCCTCCTCAGTGACTTCCTCAGGCACCCGCACCTGCTTTGCACGGCCGGCAGCGCCCAGATCTCTGGTCACATAAGGAAAACATCTCCCTTTCTCCTCTAGGCCAAAGAAGCCAGGGCTCTCTGCCCTGCATCTGAACACAATCCTGTCTGACGGGTCTGTCCCTTCTCTTCCCTTCCTAGTTTTGAGGAGCACATACCTTCTAATTCTGCCTATTGTATGAGGCCAAGATATGAGACAAAGGGAAAGAAAAACTAAAAGAGATACAATACAACATTGACAATTCCACATTATGTAACTTTTACAGGTTTGATTATTTTGGGAAATTACTTGTAAGGAAAAAAGTAGATTTGTTATAACATTTTTTTCCCTGCAATGTCCCCCCATCTGTTTATTCTTACACCCCATTTTGATGAGCTCTCTGTTTGTGTTATTTTCCTCTTACAGTTCCTTTAATATGAGGCTTTTGAATCAACTCCCACTAGACTTTTCCGGTCAATTTCAATTATCATTTCTTGCTCCAAAACTAAACTCTACCGTGACATGTAGGATCTTCTAGACTATAATGGATTTGAAACATTATGTAGTTTATTCTTGGAGTTGAAAGCTTTATCACTCCTAAATCATAGCTGTTCCACTATAAAAGTTTTCATGTAACTGCTAAGGAGTTCATTAAAGTAACTGCTTAAAAAGTATTGCTAAAGGGCCCGGTCGAGTGGCACAATGGTTAAGAACTGGCTTGGGATGCCGGAGGACCCCAGTCCAGATCCCACATATGAGGGCCAGTGACACTGCCCTCTGCAGCTAAGATGGTGAACAACAGCTCAACCTGGAGCTGGGCTGCCAAGCTGCAGCCCCTGTGGCAGTGGGTTGCTATGGGCTACCGCGTGTAGCTAGCAGCCAGCGTGAGCAGACCAGCAGCCGCAGTGAGCGGCCGTCCAGAAGCCGACGACTGATCTGCCTCACTCAGGAAGAGCGCAATGATGGTGCCAACTTGGTCCAGTGAAGCAATGTCCTCCACAACTAGACTGAAGAACAAAACAACAGCAACTTGTCTGTTCCCCTTCCCCCAATTCCCCAGCGCTGTTCCCATCCCCCAATTCCCCAATTAAAAAAAAAGTATTGCTAAAGGAACTAATGTTTTCTTTCATATGGTCAAACAGTATCCTAGGCATCACTTAGTTAGGCTTAGACTCATATAGCAGAAGCAAAAATATTTAAATCAAGATCAACATTTTTTAAAAACTTTATATATTTTTTGACTAAGTTAAAAACATTACGAGGTTAAAGAAGTTATTTTTTAAAAAAACTTACACAGTTGACGTGTCAATATATCATCGGTTAAATCTACAGTCACCGTTATTCACATATTTCAAGTAAAGACACCAGCTCACTTTGTTGAATTGCTTCATTATTGATAAAAAAAAAAAATTTGGTTTGGGATTAGGAGTTATCAGAATGATGGCTTTATTTGCCCCAAACATCAATACTCTTCACCTTTTAGTGTGTGGACCTAACTTTTAACTTAGTCATGGGAAAAAAAATAAAGGTTCCAAAATAAACTTACTAAATGAAGAACCAAACTCAGAAAAAAAATTGCCTGGCATTTATTCAAGTTATACAAACTCATAAATAACTAGGAGATGAAGCTTGGGGCTGATGAATTACTGTGCGGCATGGGAAATTTATTTTCTAGACAGTCTGTGGCTTTCAGATGCCTAAATTATATACATCTCTTAAATACAAATGACAGTACCAGCCAGGTGACTCCAAAAACTCTCCTTTCCTCTCCACTGTCCTTCTCTCTCTCCTCTCCCCTCCTCCTCCCCAACTGTGACCTTTGTAAGCGATTGCAGGGCAGGTCAGTAGAGGAGGAAACAAAGAAGAATATGAGGGATGAAAGAGTAAGCCTTCATCACCCATTTCTCCTGTCCATTACAATTTCTTATATGGCCTGCTGGGAGGTGGGGGACCCTCCTATCACAGCACACGAAGTCCTTTATGTTCTGTATCTTTTCTGCCATGGTCTAACAAGTTGACTATTCCCAGGAAGACCCTCCCTGGTTCAGTGTGAGCACCAGCCCAGTGTGGATTAGGCTCCTTCCTGAGCTTCCAGGCTGTGCATTTTTCCCATGTACCCTTCTGCATGTAACATCCTCCTCTCTACATGGTGAGCAACTTGAAAGCAGAAAAGTCTTTCATCTGTATTTTCAGGGCATAAGAGTCTTGGTCAGTGAATGGCTCCAAAAAACAGGTGGTGCCTAAAAACTATTTGTTGTAGCACAAATGAATGGGAATGAATGGCCCCAGGACTTTGGCGATTGCCTCATCCCTGAGTCCCTACTCTAGCTCTTGCTCCACTCTCCCCCATCGGTAAAGAAGGAAGATGAAGTTAATTAAGCTGCTGAGATCCAGAGTTATCAACTATGTGTACCTTTATCTCTAAATGGATAAAAAAAGGTGGCAGGGTGTCACTGGAGACTTTCATTAAATGGGTGGGGCTTTGTAAAACAACAAAGGTAAAGATGTGGCTATAGATAATAACAGCCAACATTTAGTCAGTCTTTATTCTGTCTAGATACTATTGTAAATATGCTACGTCTATAGAAACTTTTAATTCTTGAATCAACTCTATGAGATCTTCAGGTAATTCCTGAATTAGAACAAAGAAATTTTCTCTAATCCATTCATATACACTCAACAGACTTTCCACCAGGCATTAAAAAAAATAATTGTGTACATGTGGAATCTAAAAAACTGAACTCATAGAAACAGAGATACACTGTGGTTACTAGAGGCGGAGGTAGGAGGTGGGGGAAATGGATGGTCAGAAAGTGCAAACTTCCAGCTATTAAGATAAATAAGTTCTGGGAATGTAATGTAAAACAGGGTGACTATAGTTAACAATACTATATTTTATGTTTGAATAAAATATTAATAATATTTTAATAATAAATATTAAAAGTTCTCATCACAAGGAAAAAATTGTAACTATGTGAGGTGATGGATGTTAACTAAACTTATTGTGGAGATCATTTTGCAATTTTATGTTGTACACCTGAAACTTATACAGTGTTATATGTCAATTATATCTCAATAGAACAGAAAAAAATAGAGCTGCTTCTGAAAGAAAAAAAAATAAGTGTGAGGACGAGGTAGGAGCATAGAAAAGTGTACGGTGAGAATAGTAACATAGAAACCATATGCCGGATAATCTACAGCCGTACAAACATATCCACGTAATAAGGACTGAAAAGGAATGGCCAGAAATGAGAGCACTTGGGTTGGAATGATGAGTAGTTCCTTTTTAAAATATGTTGTTATTGTTGTTGTTAAAACTTGTAATGTAATTTAAAATGTACTTTGAATGAATTGGACCTATGTTTCAACAAACATCAGGACCAACACATGCTGGAGACTCTTCAAGAATTCTTAAAATTCTTAACTTTCCTTTCTGCCTTTTATTTCTAGCCTCTGCTTTTCTCCCCAAATCCCCAAGCTCACTTCAGACACTGAGAAGAGTGGAAGAGAATTAATTCTTGTTGAGCTCGGCAGGGAGACTGGGGGTGGGTAGGGGAGGACAGGGGAGAGAGGGGAGGGGTGGGTGTCAACCTCCATCTCTCCATCAGGAACACACAATGTTGCCTCCATTTTGTGCAAAATGACATAAACACATCTTCAAATCCTTCCTTTCAACTAAATTAGTTCCCCTAAATGCTGCTTATGAGGAAATTCTGGAGTCACCAGTGACTGTTTCCTCTGTGGCAGATGAGGGACTGTGACCTTTTTCTATAGTAAAACAAAGGACAGAAACATCACTTTAGAGTGATGACTCTGAAGCTGACCAAGAATCAAGAGTTGTTTCAACTCAGAGATTTGGGCTGGCAGGTTTGCCCCCCACAACGTATCTCCTGGCCCCAAATTCCCAGACCATCCACCCACGGAAACACATATCCCAGACTGTCCTGCCAGATTCGGAGACTACCCACACCAACCCTGACTGACTCAGAAATTGAGACTCCCTAATTCCAAAACCTGGCTGGAAAGGGAGGCTGGGGTGTAGGGTGAGGGGAGGGGCTGGGGGGGGGCAGAGTAAGGCTGCCAGGGAGAGGGTCTGTTCCTGACTCTAAGTCAGAGAAAACTTTCCAAGGGAACTGCTTCTTAATCCTACTGATCTCTTTCCATTGGTCAAGCAAGTTGTAAAGTAATGGGTTTGTGTGAACTGAGCAGACAAGCCTAGGCTAGGCCTTTAAGCAATGTACTTAAATGTCTCGTTCAGAAAGTCCATGGTAAGTGCCAAAGAGTCGATTATAAGTGAGCATTTGAAACCCAGCTGCTCCTAACTGGACGCTGTCCATACAGCCAACGTGAGTGAAGAGCTGGGCTCACTGGCCCAGAGCTTTTGGAAGAGAATTTTTAAGTTTTTTATGGTAATGACCCTGTTTTCTTGCCATGTTCTCTTTTTCAGATAAATACATGCTTAAACACAACTTAGCTAGTTTTTTTTTAATGCAGATTTTTAAAAATAGATAAATAAAACATTGCAGATATAGTGAAAGCCCCCCAAAACTCCTCTGTGATTTAATTACCTGTCCTCACTCCTCAGGGGGGACCATTGTCCTGAATTTAGTGTTTCTTATCCCGTGCATGATTGTAAACTTTCACTACATATGTACGTGTCCATCAGCAACATAGAGTTCTATTTGGCATATTTTCAAACTTTACATAAATGGTTCACTGGGTTTTCATCTCTTTTACTCAGTTTTTTGCTCAACGTTGTTTTTGAGATTTATTTGTATTACCATGGCTCTAGGGAATTCTTATTATAGTATTTTATTACTGTTACTATTCACTGCAGCATTTAATTGTAGTGTTCTATTACATAAAGCTTTCATAATTTGTTCCTTAATTCTCCCAAGGAGTGGAATAGCTGGGTGGCAGAGTATGAACATTTTTAACTTTAAAGGGAACTTTGGTAATGCTTAACAAAGCGGTTGGGCCAATTTATACCCCTGCTAGCAGAGGTGGAGGGTTCCTGATGTTTCAATTTGTGCTCATGGGATGGAGGTGAAGTGAGAAAATGTAATCTCATTTTTGGCATATTTATTCACAGATTGAAGAGGGTTATTGTTTTTTGTTTTTTTCCAAAAGGATCTTATAGGTCAGTGGTTCTCAAAGTGTAGTCTGGGGACTCCTGGAAGATCCCGGAGACACTTTCAGGCAGTCAATGAGCTCACAACTATTTCACAAGAGCACCAAGACGTCCTGTGACTGTTTAACTCTCATTCTTTCACAAGTGTACAGTGGAGTTTTCTGGAGGCTGCCTGACATGTGATGCTGCAACAGATTGTGTGGTCATCCAGCTGACTTCAATTAAGCCAGACATTAAGGAGATCTGCAAAAAAGGTAAAACCATGCCACTCTTTAATTATTTTTGTCTTGGAAAAAAAATGATTATTTTTTATTCTGTGGTTCAACCACTTTATTAGACATTATCAAAATTTTCTTTAAAGTTAAAAATGTCCATATTCTACCACCCAGCTATTCCACTTCTCAGGAGAATTAAGAAACAAATTATGATAGTTTTATATAATAGAATACTATGGTTAAAAATTATGTTAACATATAATGGGTTTTTATTGTTCTGATATGAATTAATAATTATTTCAGTTTTAATTTATAATGTGGTAACTATCACTAGATAAACATACAAACAGAAACTCTTTGGGCTCCTCAATAATGTTGAAGAGTGTAAAGGGGCCCTCCTGAAACCAAAACGTTTGAAAGTCACCGGTATAGGGCATACCCTTTTGCTGTCACTTCCCACTTAAATGAATAACCGCTGACTTTTAGAGGGTGCTTGCTGCCATGGGCCATCATTAGTGCCTGAGAGTCACTTTTCCTTTGACCCTGTAAAGCAGGTGCTATGATGGGCCCCACTCGAAAGAGAGTGAGCTGAGGCTGGGGGCAGGTGGGCAGCGTGCCTAAGGTCAGGCACGGGGATCGAAGTCCAGCCTTGCTGCCTCCAGAGGCCCTCCTGCTGTTCACCTTTACCATCATGTTCATTCTTCCCTGTTACCAGCTCCAGCTTTCTTCCCTTTGTCATTCTCTCCGTCAGCCATCTTGAAACCATCTACTCATCTTTGAATCACCCTTTCTTTTTTCCTTGATATGATCTGAATTCTCTTCCCAAGGCAGAAGAGAAGCGAGGGGCTCTGAGGTTGCTGCATGGCCAGGACCCAGGCTTCCAGGCAGCAGAGCTAGGAACCAAGGGAAAGTCACAGGATAGAGGCCTAGAAACTGTCCCCCCAAATGGGCAGAGCTAAAAGGGAAAATATTTGCTAGACAGAGTCTAGAAACAAAGATAACCGAGGCCCAGGAATGGATTTCTTCGCCTCAGGCCAATAGGTAGGGAGGAAGTGTTAAAATCAGACATCTGCCTATTAGTCATGTCTATCTCTTAATCTCTATTCCTCCTCACTGACTTTCTTCATTCAGCAAATACAATGGTTTAATAAGTGGGTTGTGATTGCATAAAATGACAACTAACATTTTTCTGGTGTGAAAGGACTCAGGTGCCTAGAAATGGGGCTGAAGAGGACAAGGAGCGCCAGCTCATGAAGGACTTTGTAACCTGAGTTTGGATTTTATATAGAAGGTTTAATCAAGGGAGTGACATGCTCAGGCTTGCTGTCTACAAAGATTCTCTGGCTGCAGAGTGGAGAATGGATTGCAGGGGAACAAGGTAGGAGGCAGAAAATAATGGGGCCTGGAATTAGCATGGGACTAGTAGGAATGGATAAAATCAAGTGATGGGGCTGGCCGAGTGGCACATTGGTTAAGAGCTGGCTTGGGACACCAGAGGGCCCCGGTTCGGGTCCCACATATGAGGGCCAGTGACACTGCCCTCTACAGCTAAGATGCTGAACAACAGCTCAACTTGGAGCTGGGCTGCTGTGAGTCACCGGTGACGGCATAGGCTGCAGCTCCTGCTCCAGTGGGTTGCCATGGGCTACCGTGTGTAGCCAGCAGCCAGTGTGAGCGGACAGCAGCCACAGTGAGCGGCCGTCCAGAAGCCGGCGACTGATCTGCCTCCCCTGGGAAGAGCGCAATGATGGTGCCAACTTGGGCCAGTGAAGCAACGTCCTCCACAACTAGACTGAAGAACAAAAGGACAGCAACTTGTCTGTTCCCCTTCCCCCAATTGCCCGGCACTGTTCCCATCCCCCAATTCCCCAATAAAAATCTTTAAATAAATAAATAAATAAATAAATAAAATCAAGTGATGGAGGGGCAGGAAGCAAAGATGCAAATACTTCTGATATGCTGAGAATTTTTGCTATAGCCTCCTAACTAGTGTTCTCATTGCCAGGCTTTTTGCCCTCCCAATCAACCCTGAGCATTATCACCAGGTTAAGCTTCCTTAAATACCACTTACACCTGAAACTAATATAAAATAATATTGAATATCAACTATAATTTAAAAAAATAGTCACAGGGATATATAATACAGCATAGGGAATACAGTCAATAAAATTCAAATAACTACATAGAGGATCAGATGGATAATAGACTTATTGGGGTTATTACTTTGTGAAGTATATAAATGTCTAATCACTATGTTATTTTCTACACCTGAAACTACACACACACACACACACACACACACATAAAAAATAAAATAAAAATAAAAATACCGCTTACCACATTGAGGAGTGCCAGACAGACGACTGATTAAGTGCATTGGCTCTACAGACAAACAGCCTGAGTTCAAATCCTACCTTAGCCACTTTACTGTGCCCAATATCCTCACCTAAAAAATGAGAGGCGGGAGAGGAGATCCAAGATGGCAGAAAAGATAAACACGGTGCGTGTTCCTTCCATGAACACATTAAAATTACAACTAAATTATAGAACAATCAACCTGGGGAACCATCTCAAGTCTAGCTGAACAAAAGTTTTATAACTAAGGATATGAAGAAGAAGCCACGTTGAATCTGGTAGGAGGGGCAGAGACACAGAATAGGCCCAAACACCTGAGTGGTGGTTGAGAATCCAGGAGGGATATCTTGGATATCCTTCAGGAATATCCCCTTGAAAGAATGAGAGATCCGAACCCCACACCAGCCTCCCCAGCCTGAAGTGCTGGTGTCAGAAGAGGAGCCCCCACAACAACTGGCTGTGAAAAACAGTGGGGATTCTGGGTGGGACAGAAGGGAAACGCAGACATCCACTTAAAAGATCCACACACAGACTCACTCCTTCCAGGCACTCACCCTGGGCTCCCAGTGGAGGGTGAGTGACTCAGAGGGTGTCGGAGGCATATGGGAGACAGACTGAGGTATGGGGATCCTGGCAAGAGCTGGAGGAGAGTCTCCTTTTTCCCTGCATGGGGTCCTCCTTCCATGCAGCCAGAAGGTGGGTGCCATCTTTCCTGTGCTGAGCCCTCCCCCACCACGGCCAAATCTGAATCTGATTGGTCTGGTGAGCTCCGCTGGGACCTCACCCCACCCAACTCCCCCAGTGCTGGGGGCAATTCCATGAGAGCAGCCAGCACTGCCCACATTGCACTCTTTCTTGGAAAGCTGTTGGAGTCCTCAGGCACCAGGCAGGCTGGGCAACTGGCCTCGATGTACTCTGAGACATTTGCTGAGTAGCTTCAGGCTCAGCACTGGCACCAAACCGGAGTCCACATTCACCTAGTGACCACAATTCTTTCCACTCTAGTGACTCCCTGAGAATCTGCCTCACTCAACTCATGTACCACATAAGGCTTTATCAGTGGCTGAAACTTAAGGGAGCCAGCAGGTGGCAGCAGGCCTCAGGGTGTCCTGTTTTTTGCAGAGCTATCCAGACCCGGTACTAGTGGCAGACTTCCTCAGTTCACAGCATGGCCTCTCCCACATGCCACCAACTTTAGCACAGGAAGTGAACAACAGATCACTTTGTAGCTCCTACCAGGTAGTCCCCAGCTGGCCACATGCAGTGGGTGTCCTGGGCCTGCACCAGAGCTCCCCCCCCCCCAGACCCCCACCTCAGAAAGCTGCAGAACCAACGTATTTGGAGATTAGCTTCAGACTACAAGCAGCGCATGGCCAAATTGGACCCACAGGTAGCACACACACAGGGTGGTTTTAATAAATACCGGAGCCCACTGGGGCAGATCCCACTCAGTGGGGTAAACCCCTCTGCACAGCAGCCCATAGCTGTTGATATGGTCAAACCCCACAGCCAATCATCCTGAGGGCCAAGGCCACCCCCTGACATACCAACAGCAATCAAAGCTCATCTATAACAGGAGGACACACACAACTCACACAAGAGACACTTGTGGAGCACCCAGAACAGGTGACCAGAGAGACTGTGCAAGGGTCCCACAGAGCACCTACTACATAAGGCCATCTGGGCAAGACTGGAAGACAATGCAGATATACCTAATACACAGAAACAAACACAGAGAGGCAGCCAAATGAGGAGACAACGAAATACATCTCAAATGAAAGAACAGGAGAAAACTCCAGAAAAAGAACTAAATGAAATGGAGGTAAGCAACCTACCAGATACAGAGTTCAAAACACTGGTTATAAGGATGCTCAAAGAACTTAGTGAGGACTTCAACAAAGAGATAGCAAGCAGAAAAAAAAACCATGGAAACCATAAAAAATCAACCAGTCAGAAGTGAATAATACAATAAGTGAAATGAAGAATGCACTAGAAGGAATCACCAGAAGACTAGATAAAGAAGAGGATCGAATCAGTGATTTGGAAGACAAGGTAGCAGAAAACACCCAATAGGAACAGCAAAAAGAAAAAAGAAACCGAAAAATGAGGATAGTTTAAGGGACCTCTGGGACAATACCAAGCATAACAACATTTGCATCATAGGGGTACCAGAGAAGAAGAGTGAAAGCCTGGGAATGAGAACCTATTTGAAAAAATAATGACTGAAAACTTCCCTAACCTGGTGGAGGAAATAGACATACATATCCAGGGAGCACAGAGTCCCAAACAGGATGAACCCAAACAGGCCTACACGTAGACACATTATAATTAAAATGGTAAAGGTTAAAGACGAAGAGAGAATCCTAAAAGCAGCAAGAGAAAGGCAACTAGTAACTTATTAGGGTGCCCCCATAAGATTGTCTGCTGATTTCTCAACAGGAACTTTGCGGGCCAGAAGGGATTGGCACACAATATTCAATGTGATGAAAAGCAAGGACCTACAACCAAGGGTACTCTACCCAGCAAGGCTATCATTTAAAATTGAAGGACAGATAAAGAGCTTCCCAAATTTAAAAAAAAAAAAAGCTAAAAGAGTTCATCACCACCAAACCAGTACTACAAGGAATGTTAGAGGGACTTCTTTAAGATGGAAATAAATAAATAAATAAAAATTGTGAATAATAAAATGGCAATAGCTACATATCTATGAGCAATTACTTTCAATGTAAATGGATTAAATGCTCCAATCAAAAGACATACAGGGCTGAATGTATAAAAAAACAAAACCCTTACATATGCTCCCTACAAGAGACTCATTTCAGACTGAAAGACACACACAGACGGAAAGTAAAGGGATGAAATAGGTTATTTCATAAAAATGGAAATTAAAAAAAAAAAAAGCTGGAGTAGCAATACTTATACCAGACAAAATAGACTTTAAAACAAAGGCCACAACAAAAGACAAAGAAGGACCCAGTAATCCCATTTCTGGGTATTTATCCGAAGAAACCCAAAACGCTACTTCAAGGGAATGTGTGCATCCATGTGTTCATTGCAGTGTTGTTTACAATGCCCAAGATGTGGAGGCAGCCTGGGTGTCTATCGATGGAAGAATGGATAAAGAGGGGGTGGTACATAGATACAGTGGAATACTGCTCGGCCATGGAAGGGAATGGGTTCTTGCCATCTGTGGTGGCACTGATGGACCTGGAGAGTATTGTGCTGAGTGGAGTGTCAGACAGAGAAAGACAGATGCAATGTGATTTGCTTATATGTGGAATCTAAAGAACACAATAAAAAAACAATAACAACAACAACAACAACAACAAAAATTAAACTCATAGATACAGAAAGCATTTTGGCAGTTGCCAGATGGGAGGGGGGTTGGGGATGTGGGTGAATATAGGGGAAGAGATTAAAAAGTACAAATTGATTGTTAAAAAGTAGTTATGGGGCTGTAGGGTATAGCATAAGGAATATAGTCAAGAATATTGTAATAACCATGTGTGGTGTCAGATGTGTACTAGATATTACAGGGTGATAGATGGGAGGGGATCGGAGGCAGTGTGAATAAGGTGAAGGGATTAAGAAGTACAAGCTGGTAGTTACAAAATAGTCGTGGGGATGTAAAGTACAGCACAGGGAATATAGTCAGTAATACAGTAATAACTACGTTTAGTGCCAGGTGGGTACTGGACTAGTCAAGGGGATCACTTCTTAAATTATATAAATGTCTAACTGCTATCCAGTACATCTGAAATTAATATAAAAGAATGTTGAATTTCAACTATAATTAAAAAGCTAAAAAAAGGGGAAAAGGTGAAGGGGAATAAGAGGTTCTAATTTCCAGGTATAAAACAAGTAACTCATGATGATATAATAATGCACAGCATGGGGAATAGAGTCAATACTATTGTGATTGCATGGTACAGTGTCAGATGGTTTCTGGACTTATGGGGATCACTTCTTTAGGTATATAAATGTTGAATAATTATTGTGTATCCCTGAAACTAATACAATATTGTATGTTAGCACTATTTTTAATAAAAATCTTTTTTAAAAATGAGAGACTAAAAACAGTGTTTCCATCACAGGCTTGCTGTGAGACAATGTATGTCAGGACACTTATAATATTACCTATGTATGGTAATCGTTCAATAAAAAAATTAATTACTATTATGGCATTCTTCCATTCAGAAACCTTTCATAGAAAGCATCCTATTTTCCATTTGCTAGCATTCTGAGGCCTAACTCCCTAGATCCTTCATAATCCAGGCCCACCACACTGCTCAGCCTTGTTTAATTCTATTCCCCCACATTGTCCCATAAATATACCAGCTGCAGCACCTTCGTGCCTCAGTCATGCTGTTTCCCTCATTTCAAATGCCATTCTTCCCCCCATCTACCCTCCCCAATACTTCTGTCCCTTAAACGCTCATCACCACTTCGAGAAAAATGACTCCAAATGCAGTGACTGCTGACCATACGCTATATAATCATTTTCCCCCAAGCAGGACAGCATGTCATTCCTACCAGGAGGCTATCATTCCAAATAATTCACAAAGCCACTCATGCTTGTACCTGTCACTGCTATCTAAATGCTAAGCACTCACAGAAGGCCCAGAGCATAAACCATGCTTCATCTCCACTAGGGGTGCCCCCAGAAGCCCATAAATAAAAAATAACTGTGGTGCGAGTTAACTTCTCATCGGGAATAGCAGCGATGAAATATTTAGAGGCTCTCTTGGGTTATTAAGCCAAACCAATGTTGTGTGCTAAAAGGAGATAGTACCAAAAGTATATGAAGTAACTGACCAAACTACATTTTAGGGGAAACAAAGTCTTATCCTAAAGCATGTGTATCCTTCTGCACTTCACATCCCTTTGTTTTTATAGCTTTATTGAGGTATGATGGGCAAACAATAGACTGCGCAAATTAAAGTGCACGATTTGGTAAATATCAGGTTCTTTCACCATAAGGCATTATAACAATCAGCACTTGTATTAGGCTACTTAAAATTCTCTTATGTGTTCAAACCTGATAGTGTAATGATAAAATCCAAGTTTGCCTACAGTGAGGCTTTCCACAACTGTAAGTTACTAGAAATTCCCCCTTGGTTGGGAAAATGTGTTCCAGAATTTGATATTGAGAAATAAAAAGCATTTCTTTTTTAATGAAAAAAAATGACAGCTTTGCATTTTAAACCAGTACGCTGAAGGGACTTAATTTGCTTTGGGCTAGAAATAAAAGATTTCCTCTAAATTGGGCCACTCATTAACTATGGTATCTCTATAGATTGCACTCAGTTCAGTAGAAAGAGTGTGTTGAGAGACAGAACTTCTCTCCATGTTCTCAGGGAGGTTCACAGAGGCTAAGAGTGGGAGAGCGCGTTCAAATGGCACGAAGCATCAGACCCTGGCAAATATTTACTTTTTATTGATTCACTTATTCAACCAACATTACTGAGCCCCTGCTTTTTACTAGGCTGGGTACCCCTGCCCCATCAGCAGCTTACAAACTACAGGAAGTCAGCTGCTAGGGGCTTGGAAGGAACACAGTGTACCACCTAGTTCCCTTACTCCACCATGATGGCCCAGTTTCCCAGTTTCTTCTTAACTTCTCAATATTTTATCACTGAGACTATCCTTTCTGGGACTGAAATATTTCTCAGAATTATAGCCTGCTTAGATTAGCCCCAATAACCAACGCCTTTCCCCAAGAACTGGCTCTTATCCCGAGTCCCTAGCTGCTGGCTAATTCCCAGTTGAGAATGGGCACATCATCCAAACTTGCCTGACTATTAAGAGTCACCTTGGGCACTTGTCAGAATTACAGATTCCTAGGTCCTCAGGAGACTCTACGGAAAGGGAGACTTTCCAGATAAGGAAACTGAGGCTCTGAAAGATGAAATTATAGGCTCAAATCCACACCTGTGAGGGCAGAGCCAGGAGCAGAACCCAGATCTGTTCAATCTCACCTTCTTTTGTGTTATAGTTAGACAAATGACAGGGTATGGGGCCATATTTGCTTCAGCCCCACCCCCTTTCTTCCATCACAACCTCCCATTCCACTTCCTGGAGTCACACACTTCTTCAGTTTCTTCAAGAATGTGTCCTGTGTCACAAAGTCAAATACCCATGATAGACAGAAGGTCACAGTAAATGATTGAAGCAGGAAGGGGGGCAGTGCATATGCAGCATCTGCCAAAGGCAGGGACCCTGAAAAACTAAATAGTCCTTCCACGTCCAAGCTACTTAGCTGCTGGTGCTACTCAGCTCCCACCAGCTGTTTCCCAGTGAGAACGTGGGCCCAGCTTTACTGAAAGATCTCGATTTTTCAGGTGAAATCTCAAAATGTCACTCCCGTGATGACAGTATGCTATGTAACACTCCAACTTAGGGACTCGAGAGAGAAAATCTGTGGCTGGCCTTGAAGAAGCAAGTTGCTGTGATGGGAACGGCCTACAGAGAGGGCCTCATGGCAGGAAAGTGCACATGACCTCTGGGAGCTGAGGGCTTCAAGTCCTGTAACCACAAGGAACTGAACCCTGCCAACAACCCTGTGAGCTTGGAAGAAGATCCCAACGTCCAGGAAGGCATGCAGCCCAGCAGCATTTCAATGGGTCCTCTAAGACCTTGAGCAGAGGACTCAGCTAAGCCAAGCCCAGACTCCTGAACTACACAAATGGTGAGATAATAAATGCGCGTTGTTTTTAAGCTAGCAAGGTTGCAGTAATTGCTTATACAGCAACAGAAAACCAATGTACCCTCCCAGGCCTGCACTTCTCAGCGAGTGCTCCAAATTCCAAAGGTTCCCTCTCTCCATCTGCCATCAACATTTCTATCTCAGCTTGCTGTCAAGAGAGAAATTAATTTAGCGAGCTGACTTACCATTTATGATTTACCTACCCCTACTAGGGATTCTTAGCGTTTTGTAAGAGAGGGCTTGGAGAGGTACTGGCCAAATCAAACGTGTGATTGATTCAAAATGATGGAATTTCAGAAAATCACGCAGAGAAGTAAAAGTAATCTGGTGCCTAGAGATTGTCCCAGTGGACCTCAAGCCATACCTTTGGTCCTTACTTAGGAATAAGTTCAGCCCAGCAAAAATGCTCTGAACAGTGGAGCCAGGAGCTAGGGACTGCCCCGCCACTCATTAAGAAGACATATTGGGGAAAGCTTCCGTTTTCTTTTCTGAAAAATGGGGGAAGACCTCCCTGCCTGCCTCAAAAGGCTGTGGTGAGGATCATGCCAGTTGGTGTATGACTGTGAGATAATAGGAAATATAGTATATTGGTCTCTGCCCCTGGTTACTGGAGCAGAGCTCCTGAAACCCTAGTAATTTTCTGGGTGATAGGAGTGTCTGTTGGTTTATTGAGGCTACTCTTAGTGAGCCCCTAGATGTAGGCTAGTCCCTAGAAAGACCACGCCATGATTAGAAGCTTGGAATTTTCAGCCCTGTCCCCCATTCTCTTGAAAGGGGAGGAGGACTGGAAATGCAGTTAATAATTGATCATGCCTATGTGATGAAGCCTCCGTAAAAACCCAATAGTATGGGGTTTAGAGAGCTTCAGGTGGGTGAACATATCCATGTACCAGGAGAGTGACACACCCAACTCCACAGGGACAGAAACTGCTGTGCTTGGGACCCTCCCAGCCCTCTGTATCTCTTCATCTGTATCCTTTATCATATCTTTTAATAAACTGGTAAAAGTGTTTCCTTGAGTTCTGTGAGTTACTCTAGCAAACTAATAGAACCTGAGGAGGGGTCATGGGAACCTCCTATTTATAACCAAGTCAGACAGAAGTTGTGGGTAACCTGAGGACCTACTACTTGTGATTGGCATCAGAAATGGGGGGCAGTCTCGGGGTTTCTGAGCCCTGTGGGATCTGACACTAGTTTCAGGTAGATGATGTCAGAACTGAGTGGTTAAATTGTAAAACAGCCACCTTGGGTGGGTGGGTGGGGAACCCACACATCTGGTGCCCAGAAGTTTCAGAGGTGTGGTGAATTTAACAGTCATGTAAGAGTAAAGGACAGACATAGAGAGGAAAAGACAGTTTTCTACTCAATGTGAAAGCATGCTGTAAGCAATATATACATATATTCACAGAAATGGATTGAAGTGATGAAGTAACACGGATAATTTCAGCCCAAAAGACCCTGATGTCCTCATTCTGACTTCATCCCTGCAGCTTCAGTACTGACCTGCCTGAGTCTATTGTCAGGCTTCCATTTCCTTGCTACCTCTCAGTTTCAGCCAGAGGCCGACATGAACTTCTCCCAGCTTCCATGCAGCTGCCAAAGGCCAGGGAGAGACTGAAATGGCGCTCCTCTCACAGCCTAGCATGATTAATCTGGGAGGAAGAGGCCTCCAGGAAGGTCACAGATGTCTGGGGAGTCCCCTGAAACCAGACCAAAAACAGCCCCATCAAACTCCGCAGGCTCTACCCATAGTGATACTGAGAGCACCAAGTCCTTCAAACCCAAGCAGTCAAGCCCCTGAGAGTCCTAAAACTTTCTCTCATCCAGCAGGGCTCCACTGTGTCCAAATCCGTATTTCAAATGGCAGAGGTGAGCGACCACTTTCCTCTGACATCTGTGTGGCTTACAGTGAAATCTACATTAGGCAAGGAGTTTTTACTGGATTTAAATGGAGAAGAAAAAGAGTAAGAAAAAAAGAGAAGAGGATGCTTTATCCTCCTTACAGTCAAACAATCAGAAAACACATAAGAAATAATGGCTTCCCACTTTAAAGCCAGGGGTTGAAGTGAAGGATCACATGACTGATTGGAGGCGTGAATAAAACCCTTGTTCTTCGAATACATTCAATTTTTAAATTATAGAATTTAATAATAACAGTAATAGTAATAGTAAAACAGCCATAACAGTACTACACAGTTACTGAGTTTACCATGTGCCTGGCACTGTGCTAAATATTTTCCACGCATTCTCTCACTCACCCCTCACAACAACCCTCAAGGGAAGGTACCATGACTGTCCTGATTTAACAGATAAAGAAGCCAAGGCTTGGTGAAGTTAAGTAATTTATACGAGGTCATGCAACTAGCAAATGATAAAGCTGGCTCTTGAAGCCAGCCAGCTACGTCTGCCTCCAAAGCCTGTGTTCTAACCATTACACCGTCTTGCTCCCTGAAAATGGAAATGCACAACTATGCCCACACGCCCTGACGCTGACCACAAGTCTGCTCCCACTACAAGCTCATGGCACTCCTTTCTCTCACCCTTGTTCTTCCAAGAGCCTCATCAAAGATTCCTGAAGAAGGGATTCTCCCCAAACCTTACGATGACCCTCCCCTCCTCAGAGAAGAGATAATAGCCCCCACACAATAGCTGTTAATATTAACAGTACCATCAATATCATTCCTACTTTTTCTTCTCTAGATATAAAATATTAATAATAGACTGAAGTCCTAAAAGAGTCTATGTACTTTAACATTTTCAGAAAGTGAAAATTCTCTTTATTGGAGACAATCTAAATAACTCAATTTCCCCTGCAGCTCGGTGCCAAACAAACAAATGGATATCGTTTTAGCATCCAAGGAAGAAGCTGTTAGCTTTGCCTGGAACAATTTCTGTGGGTGGCCAGGACTTAACCCTCCTATATTATTGAGGTATTTTTGTAAGACTAGATTAGATTTTGATGGTTGGACATCTTCTTTCAGGACTTAAAATTAGTAAGCAATAGAAAACGTGGAGCTAATAAGTTTACGGTAGCACTGGAAAAAAAACATGGGTTAAAAATTATCAAAAGTTTGCAAGCTGAAATTAATATTCAGCTTATTGGGAGAAGGTACAGTTTTGGCTGAAATGAGCATGAAAGCAATAACTGGAGCATGCTAGCCTCTGTGTGGAAGAGTAGCTAATCATTTAGATGGGTATATGGAGGCCAAAAACAGGTTAGTCCTTCATGCATGGGAGTTTCACAGAATGCATGAAAGATTTTCAAGTTTCACCTCGTGAAATCTAGGTATTAAAAAATACAAAACAAAAAATATTAGATAACATATTAGAATTCTTGGTATCAGAAGTTGACCAGTAGTTCAGAAAGTAATAATAGGAACGTTTAAGACCTCAGGAAGGAGTGGAAGAGCATGGTAACAGAGAATATTGTTTTGGATGATATTTTTTGCTAGCTAGATAAACTAAATAGTAGTTTTCCAATTTTTGCTTTTCATAATAATAGCTATTATTTATTGAGTGCCTTGTGTACCCATTCTGTGCTAAACACTATTTGTCATACTCTGTTTGATTTAATTTTCCCAACAAGTACACCAGATAACTGTAATTACCCTTATTCATTCATTAGAAAACTGAAAATGAGAGAAGGTAAGATGCTCAAAGATACACGGGTAGTACGAGGCAAAGCTGCTCATCAGTGCCAGTTCTGTGTGGCTAGGTAACCTGTTCAATCATGAGCATCATCACCACCACCACCACCACCACCACTTATTGAACAATCTACAGAGTACCATAATCCCCAGAACAACCCCTTGAGGTGGTAACTGTTACTTCCATTCTATAGAAGGGGTGCCAAAAAAATGTATACAAGTGGACACTTTGGTCAATGTTGCTCAAGCAGTAGTTTGCCATAATCAGAAGTGTTTGGAGGCTGATGGGAACCACTTTGAGCGCCTCTTGTAATTGCAGAAGTCAAACGTGACTTGTATTCATCTTTTGTTATCGGTATATATTATTACAATTTTAATAGCTTTTTCCTTTCTTAAAATGTGTATACATTGTTTTGGCATCCTCTGTATGCTGTAATGAGTTAATTGTGATAAATCACAATAATAGTCTTCAGACCTAGAAATAAAAAAGCTGTCTCTTAGTCTTACTAAAGCAACAGTGAATTCACAAATTTAAGAGAAATATTCTAACTAGAAAATAGTAAAGGAGATGGCTAGAAACCCTTTCCTTTTGCACTCTTTGAGGTATATGTATGAGATTTGTAGACACACACAGCCTGGGCTATTTATTAGATCTTGATAACTGACTTGTACTGTAGGTATATTTGTCTGGCAACAAACAGGAAAAATAATGAAATTTGAAGAGCTCAGCTTATCTCCCCTTTTCCGCTCTCTTCCTGCACTTTCACAATAAATTGGTTAAGCCATAGGTATTTATCTAACAACTGAGAGGTACTCTGGAAAGAACACACTTTATAAAACATGAATTAGTTAGGATAAGATAGGCTATGCTACATTAAAACACGAGCCAGTGACTTAACGCAAGAAAGTTTAATTTCTCGTACACACAGAATGGTATGTCAATTAGGCAACTCTCCAGAGAGTCTGTCCCTTCATCTGGGGACTCAGTAATCCAGGCTGCTTCCACGAATGGCTTCACTACGTGAGGACATGGCCTTCAAGCCCATGGCAGCAGAAAAAAAGAGGGAGAGGGGAAACTGAAGAATCACACACAGCCTCTTAAATGAGTTGCTTCATAAATGGCACATGTCACTCTGCTTACGGCTCAGTGGCGGACAGCACTCGTGGCCAAAAGTGCCTGGAAATGTAGAGAAACACATGCATTATCTGGTGGGTAATGAATGCCTCTGACATAAAAAATTATACACATGTTTTCTTAATACTACTACTACTAATAGTAATACTACATATGTATCACAACCAAAGTTTGTTTTTCAAGGAACAAACTTTTGGTTTTGTTAATCAATTCCACTAAGGTGATTTTGCTTCATTAATTTTGTTTCTATCTTTAATCCGCTGTAAACATTTCTACTCCATAGGGTTGGTTTTTGTTTTACTTTCTTTCTTTTTTTTAATTGGGGAATTGGGGAAGGGAAACAGTGTTGGGGAATTGGGGAAGGGGACCAGCCAAGTTGTTGTTCTTCAATCTCAGTTGTGGAGGGCGCCAGTCGCCATCTGGCTGCCTGTTGGCAGCTCGTGGCCTCTAAGCTCAAGGTGCTGTGTTAGAATTTTAGTTGCGGGTGGGCGTAGCCACCATCCCATGCGGGAGTCAAACCAGCAGCCTTGTTGTTAAGAGCGCACGCTCTATCCACTGAGCCATCCAGGTGGCAACTCAACTCAAGGTGCCGAGTTCAGTCTTAGTAGCAGACGGGCATAGCCAACCATCAAACAGGCAGTCTTATTGCTAGGAGCATGTGCTGTCACCAGCTGAGCCATCCTGTCACCTGTTGGCAGCTCAGCGACAGCTCAGCTCGGACGCAGCATCACTGGGCCTTGTGGGAATTAAACTGGCGGCCCTGTTGCTCAGAGCTGGTGCTCTTAAGCTAACTGTTATCCAACTGAGCCACTCGGCTGGCCCCATTTGTTTTTCTTTTTGTATCTTCTTGACCTGGGGACTTTATGTTTAATCTTTCTTATTTTCTAATAAAAGTTTAAGGCTATAAATTTCCCTCTGAATACCAACCACTTTGGCTACTTTCCACAATTTTGGTACATATTACTTTCCTTGTGGTTTCTCTTTTTCTGAATATTTTGCACTTTTACTCTGACTCCCACTTTCTCCAGATCATTACAGTAAGTCCCCGACTTACAAACGAGTTCCGTTCTGGAAGAACGTTCGTAAGTTGGATTCGTTTCTAAGTCCAATTCATTCGTAAGTCTGACAAAGTGAGTCTTTGCACTTCCTAGCAGTCCCCTCCACACCACCACTGCTTTTCCTCTCGCTTCCGGACATCTGGGCTCTGATTGAGCCCTGTACTACTGTACACTATCACACTGGACAGTAAGCATATAGCAGCACAACTATGACAATGTCTGCAGACACGTGAGCTACTTTTGTGATTTGTTCGCAACTCAAATGTTCGTAAGTTGGGGACTTACTGTATTTAGGAATGTGCTTTGTTAATTTCCAAATGTACAGATTTTGAGTGGTTCTCTTCTGTTGTTTATAATTTCATTACATTGTAATCAACTAACATGGTACCACCTATATGATATCAAAAAATGTTTAACTTCTTGAAATTTCTTTGGCCTATTTTTTTTTTTTTTGCTATTTTTATCTTACTCTCTAAAGCAAGGGTTAGAATTACCTAGGGGGCTTTTACCAAAAAACCTATAGCCAAATGCTTCTTCAAACTACTGAGTCAGAATCTCCAGGGACAGGTCTGGGCATTATACTTTTACCTTCCACTTCACACCCACCACAGAAATGACTCTCACTTACACCACTGGCTGAAAAAACCTCTGCTCCAACTATTTTGTAGATTTGGAGTTTGAGGAATTGGGAGGTTGGGAAAAGATTGCAGGAGGAGCTGATTGGGTATAGTGGAGATGAAGAATTCTGCTTGATCATATTTAGTATCTGTATCTTGTTCATCTTTGTAACACACTTATCTTTGTGTTCACAATGCCTGGCATGGAGAAGGCAGGAATAACTGTGGATAATTAGATGAATCATTAGTTACCTATGCAACTATGAGCATCATAATGATAGCCAAAGGTCTGTGTAACAGAAATAAAACCTTATTTCATCTTCTGAAATATCAATGCTTATGAAAAGGTGTGGCATTCACACTATTTTTATATCTTCTCCCCATGCACAATGTTAAGCATACAGTAAAACACTTCATAAATACAACTTAAATGTAAGTTATGAGCATGTGTGTTAGTTTCCTACTGCAACTGGAACCAATTACCACACACTTAGTGACTTAAAACAACGCAGATTTATTATCTTAGAGTTCTGGAAGTCAGAAGTTCAAAATGGGTCTCCCTGGGCTGATCAAGGTGGTGGGAGGCCTGCATTCCTTTCTGGAGGTTCTAGGAGCGAATCCATTTTCTTGCCTTTTCCAACTTCTAGAGGCTGCCACATTCCTTAGTTTGGGACTCCTTTCCATCTTCAAAGCCATCAATGGCAGGTTTTCTCACAGTGCCCTTTCTGTTTCTAACTTTTTTGCCTCTGCCTTGCTCATTTAAGGACCCCTGTGATTACATTTGGCCCATCAGATAATCCAGGATTTATTTGAAGGCCAGCTGATTAGCACCTTTATTTCCATCTGCAACTTTCATTTCCCTTGTCATGTAACATAACATATTCACAGGTTCTGGGGATTAAGACAAATACATCTTTTGGGGGCTATTATTCTATCACATCATGTAAGACCAAAAAAAAAAAAAGAAGAAGAAGACGACTTGATAATAAATGAAAAAGTGGTAATATTAACAGTAATAAGATTAGAGATATATCAAGATTGGTGCATTAGACTTCAAGATTCTGGAACAAAGCAAAAAAAAAATCTGTATTCAACGTTATCAACTAATTTCAAGTGTACACACACACACACAGAGTAATATCCTCGTTAGCTGATGCCACAGCTGGAATATCACTGTTTACTTATTAGACAAACTAAACAAGCAATGAATGATGTGTGTTACACAACTTTGTGGGAAATATTCCCAAATTGTTTTCTTCCCGGTAAAGGATTATTTACTGGTCCCTTCCATTCCAGCGCACCAATAACATTCCTGGAAGATTTCTAGGAGGATGGATAAACGTCTCAACATTTGCCTCCTCAGCTTCAGCGGTCACTGCTGAAGGACAGCAGGACAGCTCAGCGACGTCCACGTCCACGTCCACTCCGGAGACAAGAGCACCGATGCCCTGCTTTAGAGGGAAGACTGCTCCACATCGCCCCCTTGTGCAGAGAGGTGGAGAAATCCCTCTCTGTTTCGACCCAACCTTGGCTAAAACTCCATGGAAAACAGTTGTTTCAAGAGTGAAGTTCCCCAGAGCTTTCAGAATCCACTTTTAAAAATCATTTTAAATCTACTTATTGGGAAATCTCTCTAAAACACATTACACAAAAATAATCACCATACTGAGTCAATACTGCATGAGAGGACTTAACAGCATAAAATCCATTATTCATTTCCTTGCCTTGTAAAGAATCCTCTAAATGCAATTTTAACTATTCTTCCTGGCTGTGAACCTCCGTTCTTTGACTGTTCCATAGAGTAGATAGAATACCAGTATTTCTTTACATGTTTATGACATTTTGAAAAAGGTTTTTTTCGTTATTGCTGTTGCTTTGATTTCTTTGCCCCCTCTGCTGCTGTCAGTGGTCACATTTTGATTTTGAGTTTGTCAGTGTGGCTTCCTTTAGCAGCTTCCTTCCCCTTTCAATTTGCTGTGGAGACAGTAACTAGGATACAAGCTAGTTAGAATTGTAAGTAAAATGGGGTTACATAGGCTTCTATGAAGCTCTCTCTTACAAGTGAAATGTGTGAGATTTAAGACAAAATCTGAGTGACCTTGCATACAGAACTGCCCGTTCCATCTGGAGTTCGTGACTGCTTGACATCTATTTGGCTACTTAGAAGCTATTTTTACCTCTTTGCTATTTTTGTTCTGAATAGGTTAGTGTGAAATAGTTGTTTTGGCAAGATGAAATATTACTATATTTTCTAATTTGCCAAAGCCTAGAAATGGAATAAAACTTCCTCAGTCCTGGGATCGTGAAAGAAAAAAAAACAAAAAACGTCATGACCCTTTCAATGCTTGTGCAAATTTGATACGAAATCAGGGCTGCAACTTAAACATCCATTAATAGGAGAATCTGCAAAGTATGGCTCGTCTGCATAACGAAGTACTAAGCAGCTATGAACTGTGTATACCATATACACACACTAACTGGAAAATATGTTCACTGCTTAGTTTAGTTGTGGGGAGAGGCACACTGATAAAAAATGCTGCTCCTTTGGTCCCCCAGGGGACAGTTCTGAGATACATATCTCCTAAGACCCCTCAGGAGGTACCAGCAGGATCTAGCACCAGTTACCCACTGCTCCATTCAGTAATGCATTCTTATAATACCTGTCTTTCTTCCCTTGCTTCCCCCGCCTCCCCAAGTCCTTACTCCTGCTTCCTGGGACCACTGCCCCAAGTCACTGCACACAGCCCTTGTCTCAGGCTTTGCTTTTGAGAGAAGCCATGGGAAAAAACTGTCAAATGAGAGAAGGGTGTTTAGAGCTGCTGCACCCAGCTTGCAACCATGAGGGGAAGACCAAGAGACCTGCAGAGAAGCGGACCCAGAACCACAGCATTGCCGGGCTACAGAACTCCCATCTACCTCTAGACATCTTAGTCCAGGAAAAGAATAACCCTCTATTAAGTCACTTGCAGTTGGGTTTTGTGTGATTTGCAGCCAAAAGTACTTCTTGGGAGTATTTTATTCAGAGCTGACAGCAGAGGAATAAGGCCTCTGTGTTGGGAAGCCTGGGGGGAGGGGGCGTAGCGAGGCAGCTTCTAGTGCCCCGAGTTCCAGCTTGGGGAGAATGCTCGTCTGAGAGAAGCAGAGACAAAAGACAAAGACAGTCCTGTGGTTTAAATTCTTCTGCCAGTGAATTCCTCTTTTTGCCTAAAATAGTTGATGTATAGTTTCTATCACTTGCAAACAAAAATCCTGCCTAATTTAAGTATGAGCTCATTCTTGTTTTACAAAAAAAAAAAAGTGGCTATTTATGTTCATGTAAGCATGGAAAAAATAAAAATGGATGTACTAAATGGCTACCAGTAGTTAGCCTGAGGGAAGGACATATGTATCACTTTTACAAACTTCTTCATGTTTAAATTTGTTGTAACCAGCTTGTATAATTTTGGTAGTATTAAAACACTAAAAGCTGCAGAAAGTGAGATAAAAAGTGTGCTGTTTTATGCTGTTACTTTGGGATATATTGAAAACAAATACATGTCATTATAAACCTGAGAACCACTGCTTGCAAACCATCCAACAAACCTGATAGACAACCACAAATCCCAATGCCTGCGTAAAACCAGTAACTGTGTGGAGTGAGGGACCGATGCTGGGAAGTTGTATCCAATTGGTCTGTCACCATGGCTCCCCAACCCCAACACACACACACACACACACACACACACACACATTACTTCCATTATTTCTCCCCAAATCCAACCCCAATAAGCCCATAGTCTAAGTTAAAAACAAACAAACACAACAATGTGCTTGTTATGCAAATACAGCTTCAAAGCAAGCTCATCCACTCACCCCTTTCCATCGAATGCATTTCCAGACAGAAAAATCTAGAACTGTCACAGCTCCATGAGTCTGTGTAAATAGCCTGGAGTGTCGCTAAAGGAGGTGGGAAGCGTGCTGGGCCAACCTAAGCACACAGGCTGATGGGAAGAAGCCAGGACCAGAGAGGATGGGGCCATGGGAAACTGATACAGCTGGCTCAGGCACAAGCCACTTGGTAGGTGGACCAAAGCACATAATCACAGGGACATGACATTCTCGGTGGAGATGGGGTCAGCATGTGGAGCACAGACAGCTAAAAGAAGCGAGGTGACAGTTCTGCATGATGCCAGCAGAACCCCAGGTGGTGGTTGGAGGATGCCAGGAGTAGAATACTCATAGAGGGAGACGACCAGCAAGATCATGTGTGCAGGTGGGGGGTTTGAGGCAGTGTCTGGTGATAGGTGAGGCCCAGAATTCTGGGCAGGGATACTGAGGCAGAAATTCGGGGTATGAATAGTAAGAGCTACTTACCACATGCCAAGTGCTTTAAACTCATACTTCACTTAATTCTCCCAAAAACCTTGTGAGGAGGGAAGTTTTATCATCTCTGTTTCTCAAGTGAAGAAACTAAGATAGACAGAATATATATATTTGCTTGAAATCACATAGCTAGTATATTAGTTAGCTAGGGCTGCCATAACAGAATAACCCAGGCTGGGCGATTTAAACAACAGAAATTTATTTTCTCAGCATTCTGGAGGCTGGAAGTCCAAGGTCAAGGGCCTGGCAGGGTTGGTTTCTGGTGCAGCCTCTCCTCCTGGCCTGCAGTGGGCTGCCTTCTGGCTGTGTCCTCACATGGCCTTTCTTCTGTGCACAGATGGAGGGAGAGGTCTCTGGTTTCTCTTCCCCTTCTTATAAGGACACCAGTCCTATCGGATTAGGACCCCATCCATATGATCTCATTTAATCTTAATTACCTTCTTAGAGGCCCTATCTCCAAATATGGGTGCATTGAGAGTTAGGGCTTCAACATATGAATTTGGGGCGGTGGGGGGGGGGTGCGGGGAGAGAAACACAATTCAGTCCATAAAAGCTAGTTAGGAGCAAATATAGACAGCATGACTCCAGGGCCTAATAGTCTTTGTGTGTATTTTTATATTTTACTGAGGTATAATTTAAATATAATTCAATGAGTTTTGAATGCGTACATCCACATGATTCACATTCCTAGCAAGAACTGTACAGTACCCTTAACTATGACACTCTACCAGAGTATCTGAGGACAGGAGGTGATGCCACTGGTAGATTGCATGGCAGCCAGGCCTCATCCTCGGCACTGTAGACACAAGGCTCACTCGCAGCAAGACGTGCTTCTGAGCTCCCTCCCACCCCCCACACCCACCCCACCCCCCACTCCCCCACATGCGGTTCCTCCTGGACCAGCCCTCAGGCTCTGCTGCTCCACTCTGCATCCCAGGAGACTAATCCTTGCCAGCTGTGTTTCTCGGGGTATTTCTCCCCCTCCCTCTCTGCCTAAGGCAGTGTCTCTGGCATCTCCTCTGAGCCTCCAGCTCCCACCAGGCAGTCCCACCATGGCTTTCCACCAGATGACCCTAGTGCCTTCTCCACTTTGGTAAACAGGCGCCACCTCCCTGTAAACCTCCAGTTTAGAAGTGGCAGTGGCGTCCTGCTGTTGTTATTCTTTGGGTTATGTTGCCATCCATTGTTTGGCTTCTCAGCTCTTCCATCTCCTATATAAACAGTTATCTGCATTCAATCCCCAGTTTCAAATATTCCGCATGCTGTCTCTCTTCCTGGTTACACTCTCCTAGTACGCTGAAATATCCCCTACTTGTCAGAACAGGCTCAGAAACTGGGACAATTCCAGGCATTAGAGGGAGCCCATGCACAGAGGCTGGTAGGTGCTGGACTCATGAGCACAGATTCCTCTAAGAGGATACCAGAGATCGTATTTACATTTGTTCTCTACTTGTTGACATCTTGGTCCATTTTGTTAGCAAATTAGCACTTTGCTCCAATTCGTTTATTGCCCATGGCTCACCTGTTTTCCAGGTGGACCTCTGCTAGCTGTCAAGACTAGAAATGCTTCTATCACCTGCTTCTTCAGCTAATGTCATGACACTAAGCTATTAATTGGATTTGTCAAACTGCCACATATTTATTTATTTATTTATTTATTTATTAAAAGATTTTATTGGGGAATTGGGGAAGGGGGACAGCCAAGTTGTTGTTCTTCAATCCTAGCTGTGGAGGGCGCAGCTAGCTCAGCTCCAAGTCCAGTTGCCATTGGGCCACCCATTGGCAGCTCGGGGAAGCTTAGCTCAAGGTGCCATGTTCAATCTTAGTTGTGGGTGGGCCTAGCCCACCATACCATGCGGGAGTTGAACCGGCAACCTTGTTAGGAGCATGTACTCTCACCAGCTGAGCCATCCTGCCACCTGCTGGCAGCTCAGGGAAGCTCAGCTCCGGCACAGCTCACTGGCCCATGTGGGACTCGAACTGGGAACCCTGTTGCTCAGAGCTCGCACTCTTAACCAACTGAGCCACTCAGCCGGTCCTGCCACACATGTGTTTGTCCAAATGAAATGGCTGGGGAGAAAACAGTGAGTGAGTAGGGCAAGATAGGACACTAACACTGAGGAAACTTTCACAGCTGGTACCCACCTGGTACCAGCTGGTATCCTGCCAACCAGTTGGGGGTGGGAGAGGAAGCCACTGTAGAGGCTTAAAAGAGGCAAAATGCCGGGTCAGCTCTGGGTCCAGCTTACAGCAGCTTTGGCTAACTGTAAAATCTGCATCGAGTAGATCCCCAGGACTGCAGCAGAAGGACCTCCATCTCTAGTTTGGCTGCAGATCTAAGCCTTGTCTTCCAAGAGCCTTTGACTTGAGGGAGGATCAGGAGGCAGACTGCACCCACTGGCTCGCGGCCCTACATCCAGGGACTTCTCCAGAACTGCAATGGTTGTGAGTCAAACTTCCTGTCCTCGGCTCACACCACCTAAGTAATGAGCTGTTGGCCTGTCCGGATTGCAGACGTAGGAGCCCTGCCGTCAGCGGGTAAAAACCAGATAGTTCCCACTTCTCCTTCCCTCTCTCCGTGATAGATCACTTTAGTCTGGAGAACTGTCGTGAACCAATGGGGCAGCTAATGGGAGAAATGTAACACACACACACACACACACACACACACACACACACACACACACACACACACACCAAAAAATAAATAAAGGAAGAAAGAATCCTGTTAGTCACAGAGCTTTTCATCTGAACCGCAGAACAGGCTCTTGCTCTGTTAGAATAATAAAATCACAGTCTTGCACTGTTTTGGCTCCTCAAACAAAAGCAGCTCCCCAGAATGCAACTCTCCAGGACGTCTGAGTTGGATTTAGTTCTCATGCGGAAAGGCATACATTCAAAGGAGAGACAGAGTAGCCTTAAGAAAGTCAAAGAAATAAATAAGCTTGTTATTCAAACAAGGAGAACACAGGCTGTGGGGCAGCTCTCCTCCGCGGTTGATTCAACACCTGGTGAACACACAGCATGGTCTCCGCCCAAGCTGGCATTTTCCCACAGTGGACCAGCACCTGCAGAGGTCCCGCGGAACGCCAGGGCTGTCTGTTAGACCTGGGGAAATAGGGTGAGAAGAAAGGGCAGGGAGAGATACTTGATTCCAAAGGAAAATCACAGGAACCAGAAGTTATTGTAAGAGAAGGACCTCAAAGCAGGCGGCTGGATCTGTTTTAAGGATACAGAAATACTCTTTGTGGAGAAATATTTAGGGAAAAAAAGAAAGAAAAAAAACACACACACAAAGAGTGCATGAGGATCATATTATAGGAACAAAATGTTCTCTCCAAAACCAAAAGCCGTTACGGAATCGGTTGTTTTAACGTCACGTGAGCCTGAGCATGTTACCTAAGCAGCAGTCCTGTGAGGTAAAGAAATGTGGGCTCGGGTACCTCCATTTTACCATTCTTCATCCACCCCACCCCCATCTCACTTCGCTCCTACCTTCAGCACCCCCTTTCCCCAAAGTCACCCAGGACTCAGAATCCTCTGAAAAAAAGTGTTCCTCTAAATTATTCATAGTACAGTGCTACTGACTTCCTATCTTTCCCTTCCCAGAAGCATTTGCTATGTAAGAATCCAATGAAAAATGAGCAATGCTTGAAACACATAATGAATCACTCCTGGTAAAATTTCAGGCACTTGTAAAGATTTCACTGGGGGCGTGGGGAGTCTCTTGCCCACACCCTAAATGATACCATGTATAAAAATATTCTATAACCTTGACTTCTTTTAGAGCACTAATCCACATTGTATTGGTGTGAGAACATTATTTTTAAAATGCTGACTTTCAAAAGTTGAGATCACAGCTTTCAATCACAATACCCATGTGACTAAAGAAGGCCAGCAGAAAAATATTTAGGAATTTATTTCAAACTTGCGTTCTCCTCATGTTTGAACTTTTGTATCAATAAAGGTATGAGAAAGCTGTTTTCAATAACCAACAAACCTTTCTAAAACCCTCTTTGATCTTGCCACGTTTCTTTTCTACCAGTGCACCAAACAATTTTGGCAGTATTTTACCCAAATCACATGCTGCCCCCAATAGGGATAAAATCCATCGAATAGTAGTTTGATGTCCATATTCAGAATTATAAGGGATTCCTACAGTAATATTGACATTCTCGTTCCTGACTATGGTAGACTGTGGCCAAAGACGGCTACACTACAACACATGCTCTTTTACAATATGACTGTGCCACGCCTCCCATCAGATGGAATCTACTCCCTCTCCCCTTTAACCTGGGCTCGCTTTGTGACTAGCTTCACAACAGGATCTGGCAGAAGGGACTCAGTGTGATTTCTAGGCTGAGGTGTTAAGAAGCCTTAGAGCTTCCATTTCACCTTCTTGGAGCCCAGAGACTTCAGATAAGGAAGTCCAAGGAGCAGGGAGGTGTCCCCCCCCGGACAGCCAGCCCTAGACCTGTGAGTGAGGCCATCCTGCGTCCTCCAGCCCTACTCACAACCAGCCAACACGTGCAGAGCACAAGTAAGCCTTCCCCACTGAGTCCTGCGCAAACTGCCGATCTACAGGATCATAAGCCAATTTGTGCTTTAGGCTACTGTGTTTTGGGGTTATTTGCTACATACCGGTAGACAACCAAAACCCTGATCTTACACAAAAATGACTAAATTGTATACAGCTATCCAGATCTGACACATCAAAGGTGAGACACTTGACCTCAGAAAGCATAATCTGTCTTAGTACAAAAATTAAATAATTAAAGTCAAAATTATGCTCTGAATCAGAGACTTCTCCTCCAATATCCATGCTTTCCTTCTTCTACGGCAGTGGTTCTCAAAGTGGAGTCCTGGACCAGCAGTCAACAACACACAGGAACTGGTTAAACATGCAAATTCTTGGCCTCCTGCTGAATGAGACGCTCTGAGGCTGGGGCCCAGCAATGTGTATTTCAACAAGTCCTGCAGGTGATTCTGATGCATGCTGAAGTTAGAACCACTGTTGTACAGCAATAAAACTTCTGATGTTTAACTGGTATACCTGGCCTGGCTAAAGACCAGGTAAGGTGGCTAGGTAAGGCCATGATGAAGTTCTGGCCAGAAGAAGGAAGCAGAAATGGGAAAAGGCCTGTTCCCTTCCCTGGCCCTTTCGCCTTTACGCTGGCTGGAATTCACATGTGATTGCTAGAGCCCCAGAAACTGTCTTAGCCCAGGAAATGATCCTGGGAAATGAAACGATGCACAGCAGAGCAAGAAGATGAAGAAGCCCAGGACCCTGACGCGATGGAGCTGCCTCCTTAACTCTGATTAACTCCCTGACTTCCTTAATGTGAGAGAAATGTCAATCTTGTTTAAGCTCCCGTTTTTTAAAGTTCTGTCCCTCACATTTAAATCTGATCCTAACTTATACACCATCCTGACTGTGTAGTCCCCCTTCCCATCACCAGAGATACTCTTTAATATATTTTATTTCTTTTGCTTGTCACAGCTACCCTTTAGATAATTTCTTTAGTTGCTTAGTCACTGTCTCCCTATTTGACAGGAAGCTCCAGGCGGGCAGATTTGTTTTGTTTATCAGCATCTAACACACTTCTGCCCTCACAATAGAGACGGTGAATAGTTACTGAATTGAATGGCCAGATGGAAGGATGGATGTAGGCACACCGAATTTTGTACACAGTCTTTCAACAATGATAAACCAACAAGTCTCAAAATAAATCTTTCTTTTAAATACTGAACATCCAGCAAAACTATCCTTCCCCCACATCCCACCTCGGTTCCACATTTTAATCTGAATATGAAGCAATAAGATTAATAACTAATACTTTTATATGTCTTAATATCTGCCAAGGACAAATTCCAACAGAGGGCATCCTATAATATACCTAACCAATATGCCCCCAAACTGTCAAGGTCATCACAAACAGGAAAGTCTGAGAAACTGTCACGGCCAAGGGAGCCTGAGAAGACAAAGACTACTGAGTGTAACGTGGTATCCTGGATGGGATCCTAGAACATAAAAGGATACTAGGTAAAAACTAAGGAAACCAGAGTAAATTCCAGACTTTAGTTACAATAACATATCAATATCGGCTCACTACTTGTAACACATGTGCTACACTAATGTAACAGGTTAATAGGAAAACTGGGGAGGGGGCTAAGTGATGGGAGAGGCTATAAGTATATATTCTCTGTGCCATCTGCTCATTTTTTCCTGTAAATCTAATATTGTTCTAAAAATGAAGTCTATTAATAAAGGAAATATGCCAGAGACTTACATACATTAACTCCTGTTACATATATTAATTCTCATAAAGACTGAGACAGGTGCTATGAAGAGCCCTATTTTACAAGTACAAAAGAGTACATTAAGTCCTTGAGGCTTAGAATATATGTTTCTTCTGGATCAAAATTCATTTGATTCAGTCATTTAAATTCAGTGTATTGATTACTGTGTGTTAGCCAGAGACTGAGCTTAGGTGATTTTATGAAAAGAGTCAAAATTAGGAAGGCAGAAAGGGCTTTGTGTCTGCCTGCTTAAATTTAAAAGGCACAAGCAAACACTTTAGAGTATGTACAATTCTGAAACGTGTTCTATTTTCATGTTGACAGCACATACACATCTCCAAAAGCTAGAAACAACTGAGCTTGACATCTAATTATCAAGAGTTATTATTTAAATATGAAGCCACCGGATGGCGCATATCGTGAAGAACACATAAATCATACATCATAAGTTACAAAGCTGATTCAGGGGTGGACTTGTGTCTCATCCCAAGTACCAAAATAGCTAAGGCTCGATCTGTGAGGATGATCCCTGGTCTGACCTGAAAGAACACCTCAAATGAGACAAATCTCTATGTCACTGCGTTCCTTTCTAAAGATACTCACTGTAAACTTCCTTAGCTACTATTTTGGCTAGCAGAAGCTTAACATTTTCATTACTGAGTACTCTGTTGACCAACACAAAGACATGGCACTTGGCTGGCCAAGCTGAAATTCTGGCCCATGTACTTTGACCACGTAATACTGTCAGTGCTTGCTACGTCGCCATACACCCAGCAGAAATACAGCTTGCTGAAAATTTTTTTTTTGCAAAGTGTATGACCTATGGGGTTTGACTTCCATACTCTAAACTGTAATCAGGTAATGTCCAATCTAGACATCCAGCTGAAACAGGGAGCACTTTGCATCTGTGATTTCATTACTTCTCATGGTTCCCCCTCAGCTGCCTCACTAATTCCTAAAAGTTCAGCTAAGGCATAGCTCCTTCACAAAGTCTTTCTTAACCTGCTCAGTGTGAGCCATTTCTAGACACTCCCGTGGCACCTTGTGCTGACCTCAGTCAGAGGATCTGCCACAAGTCGGTACAATTCAACAAGTATTGAATGCATACCCATAAGGCACTGCTCTAGGCATTTGGAAATCATCCGTCAACAAGTCAAAGATTGCCTGCCCTTATGAGGAAAAACAGATAACAAACAATAAACTATAATAAGTACATTTTATAGTATGGTATACTGAGAAGTACTATGGGAAAAGAAAATGTGGAGTGGATTAAGGGGGATGGAGTGGACTGGAGTACAGAGGAAGATTCAGGTTGCTGTATTAATTAGGATGGCCAAGGTAGGCTTCAGTGAGAACACAAGATTTGAGCAAAGGCTTGAAGGAGCTGAGAGGGTTAACTCTAGAGATCCAGGAGCTAGAAAGAGAGCAAGATCCTCAGGCAGGAGCACGTCTGGTGAGGCTGGGAAACAAACTGGAGGCTGTTGACCAAAATGAATGGGGAGCAAAATACCCCAGAGGGGAGTAGGAAGGGGAGAGAGAGGTGAAGCAGGAAACATCGTCCATTAAATAGGGCTTAGGGGCCAACATAGAGACTTCGCCTTTTACTCTGAGTGGAGTTATGCTGGGTTTTGAGTAGAGGAGAGACAAGATCTGACTGATTTTTGCAAGATTCACTCAGGCCACTATGTTGAGAATAGAAATGTAGGAAGATTGGGGGAGGCACAGACAGAAGCAGAAAAACCTGTTAGGAGATAATTATAGGTGAGATTTGAGGATGCCTCAGGCTAGTGAAGTAGCAGTAGAGAGGAGGGCAGATGGGAGTCCGATTTCAGATTTAGAATCCTGCTGGATTGGATTTTCAGGACCACAGAGAGAGGAGAGCCAGAAACGACTCCAGGGATTTTTGTCCTGAGAAAATGACTACAATGGAGTTATCATGAACTAATGTGGGGCCCACCATGTAAGAAGCAGATTAGGATAGAAGAGCAGGAATTCAGAAACGAGTATGAATTGGGTTGTCTGAAAATATTCTGTTGATACTTGCCGGTAAGATGAAATAAGCACAAGGAGAGTGGGTGTCAGTGGTTTGAAAGAAAATCTGGGATTTGGCAGAGGGGCACATTTTAGAAGTGCTACATTTCTAATTTCTAACACTTGATATCACAGACAACATTATGAAGAAAAACACCCCAGAAATGTCTCTAAGTCAAAAAGTGATTCTGAAGAATTAAACTCTGAACATGAAAAAGTTCTATAGATACCTCAGACGATTTGTTTACTTTTACCTTTTTATATGTGGCCTGAGAATAAAATGTAATTTTAAAAAACCATCTAAATAAGTCTAAAATTTTTTTTCAATAAACAGAAAATAATTTTGGTGATAAGAAATAACCACGTAACAGTTTAATGGGCAATTTTTCCCTAGTGACACAAAAAATACCTTTTAACTGGATATAATGAGAGATGATAAAAAATTATCTAATACTTACTAATGATCACTTACAATGAGCCAGGGACAGCACTAAGTCATATACAGAGAGTGCCAAAAACATGTATACACATTTTAAGAAAGGAAAACTGTATTAATTATAATACTCAATGTATAACAAAAGATGAATACAAGTTATGTCTGACTTCTGTGATTACAAGAAGTGCTCAAAGTGGTTCCCATCAGCATCCAGACCCTTCTGATTATGGCGAACTACTGCTTGAGCAACGTTGACCAAAGTGTCCACTTGTACACATTTTTTTGGCACCCCCGGTATATGGAACTTTTCATCCCCACAACAATCATATGACATAGTTCCCATCCCCCCCCTTCCAGAAAAAGCTCAAAACAGTAGAGAAAACCTGTCTTCTGTATGTCCCATACAATTTTTGTACTTTGCTATTTTTTTCCCCTGGAAAAAAATCATCAGCCTCCTGTTTAGTAATTCCTCACCTTTAACAATTTAAAGAATGAAATCTTCAGCATGGATTTTCCATGTCTGCTCCATGTTACTTCAGGCATGGCTGCTATCTCTGCTGCACATGGATCTCTAATCCCAGTCCTTTGTGTCCTCTTTTTGGTTTTGTTTAGTTCCCTTGTTTGGGGTCAATAAACAGGCATTGAATGAAGGAGGTGCTGATGGGATGAGTAAAACTTTATCCGTGGCCTTGAGGCATTTACAGTCTAACAGTCTGGACAAATACATGAATCGGTAATATATTTCATAACATGTAATGGGTGCTCTGCTGTGTGTGTGCAGCAAGCTCTGACAGTGAAGGGACAACTCGGGGCAAGCCCTAATGGAAAAAGAGAGAGGGTGTTTTTAAAATTCCTTTGGCTTCAGGGCAATTCTAGTAAACATTCCTGGGCTGTAGCAAGCCACTTAGAGAGTGTTTTGATTATAGCCCTTTCATACCTTGCAACATGTAGGCCACAAGAGCATATGCTATTGAACTGAAAGATGATAGGCTGTAAGTCCTGAAAATGATTCAGTTCCGGCTTCCGGGAAAAAGTACAAGAAACTCTGACACACAACTACAAAAGCATCCTACTGGTTCCACTCAAAACCACAATTACAAAAACTATTTAGCACTGGACCACAGAAGTGGTATTAGTAACAGTTACAGAGCATTACAGTAACATATTAAATAACATTTGCAGATTACAGGAATCTATATGGGGTAATTGTAATGGGGTGTAGGGGACCTGAGAAAAAAAGGATGAACTCAGTCCTGGAAAAAGATCAGTGCAGAGAGACTGCGTGAACGTGGAAGAAAAAGCCACCCTACCAAGAGTCAGGGCTGCAAGCTTACCTAATTCTAGCAAATTCAATTCCATTTCACTGACATTTATAACCCTCATTCATAGTTTCAGAGTACAGTTACTAAAAGACCTCTTATTTTATGAGGATCTCAGAACTGTGAAGTGAACTGCTCCAATGGATTAGAATGAAACAAAGTTTTTTTCCTGATCTACAGATGCAAGAACCTAATGAGATAAAATCTGCTCGTGCAAGGTCAGCATTGACCTGTGCATCCCCTCTAAGTTCTTTTGCTAACAAGGTATTTCCTGGAAGAAGCAACAATGTAGTTAATGCAGCATACAGAAACATACACTAAATGGTCATTTTTGATAGGTCCCTTCTAAAAAAGTATGTCAAATACTAAGATATCAGAATTTAGCTGACAGGACTAGATTCCTTGCTAAGAAAAGTCTACATAAAAAAAGGACACTGGCAGTCAAGACATTGAAACTTTTTAGGGTTCTTACTCTCATTTGTTACCTAGGCATCTGTACAGATGAAAAGGTCTATTCTCTCCTTCCCTATCATCCTTACACTCCCAAACAAGTAAGCTCTTTCTAAATTCCTTAAAGAAGTGGGGAGGGTAAGGAAGGGATACAAGTCTAGCTGGAAGGAGCATTTGAAAATAGACAGCGTCCCTTTTCCCATTCTATCTTTGGATGTTATTGATGTGTGTTGTGTGTAAAGAAAACTTGAGAATCACTCATTAAGTATCTGAACACACACATTAGATACCTTCATACAGTTAGTTATAAGAGATTCAGTAAGCTAACCATGTTTTCATAGCCTTTCACTATACGGAGATGGGGGGTGTTTTGGGGGGCGTGGTTTGAACCGCTGTATCCTGTACCTGAGTTTAGGTAGTAACAATTCCTGTTAGGACATGAGTCAGCTGTGTTGTTTCCCAATATCACCAAAACAATATGCACGACTGAACAACTAAACAGAGATGAGAAAATTTTATCAAGATGCATGTGAACCTCAGCATTAAGATTCGCAGAATTAATGACCACTTCATTTACTTACATACTGAAAGAAATGTCACTCTTCTGAAGAAATGTGCTCTGGTACTTCTGAAATACACCCTATGATCAATTTTATCTTACTTTATCAGAGTAAAGCATCAGTTTTTTAAGTCCCAAAAGACATTTAGATGGACGTTTTCTTTTAATAAGCATGGGCATGAAGTCTGAAGGGAAAGCAGTAAGAACCTAGTAAGACAGTTTAACAGGCAAGAGAATTCCTATATTTTTATATTACTGTTACTAATGCCTTAGGTATTTGACTGTTAACACTAGTATAAGAGTAGTGCAATCGAAAATGCAGAATTTGGACAGGACTGCAAAAAAGTAAGCTTGTTATCCTTAGAAAGTCAAATGTCTCCATCTTCTCAGGGTTAGTAATGTTTTCCCATGACTTCTTGGAAAATATCACTGTTTTCTTTGGGTTCTTTCCAGGTACTTTATTGAGAGGGCAAGATGTTGGAAGAGAAGAATGTTGTAAACAGTTTTATCATAGGAGGATTGGGAATGCTGACCTCAATATGCTTCTGTTCTTTCTACATAAAATTCTCAGAATATAATTGTGGAGGAAGAAGGGTGGTCAGAAAATGTAGTATTGGTCATTTGCTGATTGTTCTAGCACAATCATTCTCAAAATAGATTCATCCTAAAGCCTTACCTTTATATCCTAAATCAGTACTTCTAAAACTATCTGTGTTAAATGACCATTTAAAAATTTTCCAATTCATTGCAAACTTTTGTAAACTACAGTAGAGATGAATTACTGGAAAAGTAAAAAATTTTAAAGACAAAGAATACAAAATAAAAGCCCCCAAATTTTGTATTATTGGTTTCAGCAGGCATAAAATACTGTGTTATATTGCTACTGGAGTTTATAAATGCTTATTCTCAATTTCTGTACTTGCCTTGTTGCAGACGAGTAACAAACTATTCCCAAATACAGTGTGAGAACTGCCCTAATCACACACATACACAAACACAGGATGTGTACACATCACAGCACACACACAAACACATAAGACAAAGCACAGCTAAATTTCTATCCATTTAAAAAATAATTTAGGGCCGGCCGAGTGGCGCGATGGTTAAGAACTCGCTTGGGATGCCAGAGGGCCCCGGTTCGGATCCCACATATGAGGGCCAGTGACACTGCCCTCTACAGCTAAGATGCTGAACAACAGCTCAACCTGGAGCTGGGCTGCCGTGAGTCGCTGGCAATGGCGTAGGCTGCAGTCCCTGTGGCAGTGGGTTGCCATGGGCTACCGTGTGTAGCCAGCAGCCAGCGTGAGCGGCCGTCCAGAAGCCGGCGACTGATCTGCCTCGCCAGGGAAGAGTGCAATGATGGTGCCAACTTGGGCCAGTGAAGCAGTGTCCTCCACAACTAGATTGAAGAACAAAACGACAGCAACTTGTCTGTTCCCCTTTCCCTAATTCCCCAGTACTGTTCCCATCCCCCCAATTACCCAATAAAAATCTTAAAAAAAAAAAATTTAAATTTCTATTAAATTATTATATAGCTTTTTTAAAGACTTTTTTTTTTAATTGGGGAATTGGGGGAGGGAAACAGTGTTGGTGAATTGGGGAGGGGGACCAACCAAGTCGTTGTTCTTCAATCTTAGTTGTGGAGGGCGCCAGTTGCCATCTGGCTGCCCGTCGCCAGCTCGTGGCCTCTAAGCTCAAGGTGCTGTGTTAGAATCTTAGTTGCAGGTGGGCGTAGCCACCATCCCATGTGGGAGTTGAACCTGCAGCTTTGTTGTTAAGAGCGCACGCTCTATCCACTAAGTCATCCAGGTGGCAGCTCAGCTCAAGTTGCCAAGTTCAGTCTTAGTTGCAGGCAGGCGTAGCCCACCACTGAACAGGCAGTCTTGTTGTTAGGATCACATGCTGTCACCAGCTGAGCCATCCTGCCACCTGTTGGCAACTCAGCTCAGGCACGTCACTGGTCCACGTGGGAATCGAACCAGCGGCCCTGTTGCTCAGAGCTCGTGCTCTTCAACTAACTCTTAACTGAGCCACTCGGCCAGCCCTATATTATATAGCTTTTTAAAACTCACTTAAAAAAAAAAAGCTGAGAAAACAGGTCTCCCACCCACCCTCTCCCTATCCATCTAGTGCCTACCCAGAGAGGCAGCCCTCTAATCAAACCTGTCAGAAAAGCTATCAATGACAATCCTGCTCCCCCAACCTGACCTTCCTCCTGGAGCTCTCCTCTTCCTCCTCACAGCTGCTGTCTTGGGGATTCCCTCTGTCTCTCTTCTATTCAGGGGTTCCCTTTGAGATGGGCTATTACTGTTCAAAATATTTGCTGCTACTATATGGGGTTGATTATACTTCCTTGCCCCACTGACATGAGACTTAGCTATGACTTGTGATGTCCTACCCTATAGAAGCATATTACATCTCTGCCATATTAAACTCAGAAATGACTGTGCAACTTGCTTTGGCCAAGCACATGTGTCACTCCAAGGTGGAAGCTTAAAACAGGCCTATCATCTTTCTCTTCTCCCTCTGCCACAAGACTAACAATGTCCCAGGCAGAGGATGCTCTATTGGCCTGGGTCCTATTATGAAGGTGACGAGGCGCAGAACTATCGGGTTGTCGGAAAAGTCATGACGCATTTTCGCAATGAAAAACATAGAAAAAATACAACATGACTTTTCCGACAACCTAATATATGATGGGCATGTTGGGTAAGAAGAAATAAAATTATGTTGTAAACCGTGGAGAGTTTGGGGTTGTTTGTTGCTGCATCATAGCCTAAGCTGACAGACGTACCTTGTTTCCCGGATTTTCTCTCTTGGTTTACTCTCTCATTTTGGTAATGCATACTTTCCACTAGTTTTCTGAGGAAGTGTTCATGACAGGCAAAGACCTAGTATGTCTGAAGATAACAGAATACTGGATTTAAAGTAATTTGCCCCCAGAATTGGAAGGCATTAATACATTGTCTTCTAGCTTTCAATGATGCTATAAAGAAGCCCAGTGCCCTTGTGCTTACTAGTCCTTTGTCTGTACCTTCATCCCCTCCCAGAGGCTTTGAAGTTCTTTTTTATAACCAGTGTTCTAAAATTTCAAGGTCATGTGCTTTGACATGGGCCTTTTTCAAGAGATTTAGATATCTCTTTCAATTTTAATGCTTATGTCTTTCCATCTCAATGCTCATATTTTTCAAATCCAGGCAAGTATCGTCAATAATGTTTTTCCCTTGAGATCTTTTATTTCTTTAAGAATTTAGTTTTATCAAAGTTATAGATGCTCACGGTTTGAAGAGTCAACAGGCCTCTCACTGAATATTTGCCTTCCTTCCCCAGAAACAGCCACTGTGGGGTTTTTCAGCTGATGTTTTAAAGTTGACCTCTGTATCTCTACACAACATGCTTCAATTATGATAACTTGGTATTTTTGCTTTAGGCATTACTTATTGACTTTTCATTATGGAAATGAAGATTTATTCTCTTCCTTCTCTGAACACCCACCAAATACATGGTCCTTTCACCATGTATCACAACTTTAATTAGATTAATAGAGTATTTACATTATTTGGGTCTTGTATTCTAGTTAGATTTGAGCCACATAATAACTACGATTACTTTTCCTCTTCTGTCAAACTTTTTGTTTTCCCTGGAGTTAATAACTGTATAGTTCTTTTCACTTACTTTGTTTTTTTTAAGATTTTATTGGGGAATCAGGTAAGGGGAACAGACAACTTGCTGTCCTTTTGCTCTTCAGTCTAGTTGTGGAGGACATTGCTTCACTGACCCATGTTGGTATTGTCATTGCGCTCTTCCCAGATGAGGCAGTCGCTCACTGGCCATTGGATGGCCCCTCACGGCGGCTCACAGCATCTGGCGAAAGCTCATGCCTGCTGCTGGCCCGCCTCACTGCAGCCTACGCCATTGGTGGCGACTCACGGCAGCCCAGCTCCAGGTCGAGCTGTTGTTCACCATCTTAGCTGTAGAGGGCGCAGTGTCACTGGCTCTCATATGGGATCCAAACGGGGCCCTTCGGCTCAGAGCTGGCATCCCAAGCCAACTCCTAACCAACGCGCCACTCAGCCGGCACTCACTTACTTAGATTTTTAAACACAGATCACTAATTAGAAACTCTTCACCAGTTGTTTAAGTCTTGTCTCAATACAGTCGTACACATCAGGCTTCCTGTTTGGTTGGTTAGTTTATTGGATAGTTTGTTGGTTTCTCTTTCAAGCAGAAAAATTTCCTTATATTCATTGGAGTACTTCCAAATAGAGGTCCTTTCTTTGCATTTCTCAAGATAGGAGGATAGAATATATTTGTTAGAAGTTTGTTAGCAGGATTTGTAACTTTTAAATGGCTAGCCAAATGTTCTGCAGGCCTCTCTTTGTACTCTTTTCCCAGAGTCTGTGAATGAGTTGAAGCAGGTATGGCTTCCAATTCCTGAACCCCTCTGGGTTTCCATAGGTTAGGTTGGCCTCCTTCTAATTGCTATCCCTTCTGCAGGTGCTTAGGTATCGGCTTCCACCTCTCAGACAAGTCGGTTACCGTTCCTGTGTCCATCCCATCTTCTCAACATGTGCTGACTCTCTCAACTGCTAGTCTCTGTTCCTGGTTTTTGTTCTTGAGGAGCTGTACTAGCATTTTATTGCCACTGTAACAAATACCACAAACGTCAACACTTAAAACAACACAAATTTATTATCTGATTTGAAGTCCAAAATCAGTCTCAGTGGGCTAAAATCAAGGTGTTGGCAGGGCTGCATTCCTCAAGGTCATTCTAAGTAAGATCTCTGCCTTTTCTATCTCCTAGAGGCTATCTGCATTCCTTAGCTCCTGACCACGGGAGCATCTCTGAATGTGTGTGTGTGTGTGTGTGTGTGTGTGTGTGTGTGTGTCTGTCTGTCTGTCTGTCTGTCTGTCTCCCCTGCTGGCCTCTTTCCCTTACAAGGATCTTTGTGATTACATTGGGCCCACACATTAATCCAGGATAATCTTCCCATTTCAAAATCTTTAACTTAATCACATTTGCAAAGTCCCTTTTGCCAAGTAAGATAACATATTCAGAGGTTCCAGGAACTCGGACATGAATATCTACGGGGGGACCATTATTCTGTCTACTATGGAGTTTATACTTTCCTTATACCTTTACTGTGGGGTGTCAGGAATGAGCAAAGCTAAAAGCATATGCTCAACCACCTTGTTTGACTAGGAGGCCAAATAGTGTGTGTCTTGGTTCCAATCACTGGGATTCTTAGATCTATTTCTAAAATAGATATAAAGATAGTGTAGGAATAATAATAGAAATAAACAAATGTCACTAAGCCCTTAATCCATTACACGAGATTAGGACAGGCCCCAGAAATGTTTTCATAAACCCTGAGTGCCACAGTTTGGGAGAGAATCTGACAGAGTAGAAATGGGAAAAAAATGAATAAAATGTGTAAAATAGAACTAAGGGGTAAGGAAAGAAAGTTTTGAAGGCGGTGCATATGATAAGAATATGAGAAATGCTTGTCATATTTCAGTCATGCGGGTGCTACCCATGGATTAGTAGACAAGGATCAGAGATGGAACATGAAGGCAGCATCGTATATACAATAAAAAGAGAAAGCTAAATTTAGAGTTGGAAGTTTTAAATTTTCAAACTTACAGTTTGATCTTGCACAAGTCAATTAGGTATCTTGGTTGTGTAGCTGAGGACACTGAAACCCCAAGAGGTTATCTCAATTTAAATTAGTGTATATATATATATATATATATATATATATATATATATATATGAAAGGCCCAAGGGAAACATCTATCACATAGCAGCTGAACGTTAACTGAATCTGAAGCACGAAGAGGCACTGACTGAACACTAGCACTACGGCATGGGCAATGGCCACATGAAAACCCAACAGCGGGAAGGAAGGCAGACTCAAAGAAAACTATCTTTTCCATTTCTAAAAAGATGTAGCCTGGCCACAAGAAAATGCATGGGTACGACTGCAGATATTCTATAGAAACACACTTTGTCATTCAAAAAAACTGTACTGAGCTCCTCCAATATGCCAAATGCCATGCTAGGCATTGAGGATACAGCCATGAAGAAGGCCGATGTAATATCTGCCCTCACAGAGATGACAGTCTAGCGGGGAACTAGACAAACAATGACAAGCCAGTGTGCTAGGTGTTTCGATGGCAACAAAAACAGTGCAGGCACCTAAACCAGACTAGGGCGTTTCATGGGGAGGTTAGATAAGGTGTTCACAGGTACAGACACAGCCTTCAGAGCTCAGCTAAAGAGTAGGAGCTAGTGAAGCAAAGGTGAGGGGAATGGTTTGGCAGAGCTTCAAGGAGCCCACCCCTTTGCCTAGGAAGGGTGACAGAGTTAGCCTGATTCCTGTGTCATGCATGAAAGTGGCAATAGGGCTGTCAGAAAGTGCTCAGGTGACTATGGTGCTTTAGAATGACAGACTTACATTATGGAATTATGACTTTGCTTTCTTCCCAGTGCAAAGTCTCTCTCCCCCTTTTCATTCTGCAACCCAGCAGTGAAGCGCCATGATTAAGAGTGCGGGCTCTGCAGCCAGACTGTCTGGGTTCCATTCTGACTCTGCCGCTTACTCGCTGTAATACCTTGGAGACATTCCTTCGCCCCTCTGTGTTTCGGCTGACTCACCTATAAAACGTTCCTCATATTAGTCTTTTCCTAACTGGGTTATCAGGATTAAATTAGCTAATATATTAAAGTGCTTAGAAGAGCACCTGGCACAAAGTAAACACTCAATAAATCTTCACTTGTTACTGCTACTGGTTTTAATTGCCAACCACTGGTCTTGTTCAAATTTCTAGGAGGATAAGAGGCCAACTTTGTTTCCATGGCATTTCTTTCAGTCACAAGGAAGACGAGAATGCAGCTAACTATTTGTTCCTCAAAATAGCAATTAAAAGCAACCAGAATCTTGCTGATCAGTTCTTCAGTTCACACTCTGAGACGTGGGGAGATCAGAAAGCTTCAAAGAGGTCTTCATGTCTTTCAGGTTATGGTCAATTCCCCTTATGCTCAGGGGATTCATTCCGAGACTCCCAGTGGGTGCCTAAAACCACAGATGGTACCAAACGCTATATATGTATAATACTATGTTTTTTCCTATACATACATACACGTATATCTATGATCAAGTTTAATTTATAAATTAGACACACTAAGAGATTAACAACTATGATAAAACGAAACAATTACAACAAGATATTGTAATAAAGTTATGTGAATGTGGCATTATTAAGAAAAACAAGTTACATGAGTACAAGCACTGCAATACTGACACAGTTGATGTGATAACTAAGACAGTTACTAAGTGACTAACAGGCAAGTAGAGTATACAGTGAGTACAGGCTGGACAAAGGGATGACTCATATCCCAGGCAGGATGGAGCAGGATGCATGAGATTTCATCACACTACTCAGAATGGATACAATGTAAAACTTATGAATAATTTCTGGGATTTTCCATTTAATGTTTTCAGACGGCAGTTGACTGTGGGTAAGTGAAAAAGTGGATTAAGAGGGAGACTATTGTACATGGAAGTGAGATAGAGATGGCCGGGAGTGTGGCCATGCTGAGATCAGACCCCACAAGAAGGCAATACTTCGGTGGAACCACCTTGATTCAGGGTGCAATACAGAAATTCAATATTTATAGACGCATCCAAAGGTGATCAGGCTGAGGGAGACCTGTTAAAATTAACCAAATGCCAGGAGATTAATATTAAATCCAGAATTTCAACTGCATTCACTCAACCAACATTTGAGTGTGAGCTGTGTACATGATACTATCCTAGATGTTCAGGATACAGCAGTGAATAGAGAGACAAAAGTCCCTGCCCTAGAGGGGTCAGACAACAAGATAATAAATTAGTGAAGCATATGGCATACCAGGAAGTGATAGGTGCTATGGAGAAAAATAAAGTAGCAAAGGGAGAAAGGGAAAGCAAAGGAGCAAAGAGAGAGGTGGGGTGTAGAGTGAACAATTTTCATCAGAGTAGTGGGGGAAGGCCTCACAGAAAATGGAGACATCTGGGCAAAGGCCTGAAGAGGTAAAGAGGACATAAAAAAGTCTGGAAGGAGCCTTCTGAGCACAGGGACAGCAAATGCAAAGTCCCTGAGGAGAGAGTATGTCCAAAGGGTCTGAGGATCAGTAAGGTGGTCAACAGGCCTGAGCGAGGAGAAGGGAAGTGAGATCAGGGAGGAGATGGGGTCTTGTAGGTCTAGCTGTAAGAATTGTTCTTTTTCTCAGACGGAAAGCTCCTGGATACTTTTGAACAGAATCATGGTGTGGTTGGCTTTGTTTTAGAGGCTCACTCTGGCTGCTATACTGAGAAGAGAATGAAGGTTAAAGGTAGCTGATATAAAATCCTAGTCAAAGGTGACAGTGGCTTCAACCAAGGTGGTATCAGTGGAAATGGAAAGAGTGGTCATATATTTTGAAGACACAGCAACAGGATTTGATGACAGATTGAGTATTGGCGGGGGGAGGGGATAAATGAGTTGCTGAGTTGGCCTCTCCAGTGGGAATGATGAAGTTGCAATGAACTGAGATAGATAAGGTTGTAGATAAAGGTTTTTGAGGGGAGGAACAATGAAGGGTTCAGTTTTAGACATAATAAAATGGAGAGGTCTATTAAACATCCAAGTAGGGATGCTGGAGTACTTGGATACATGTACAAGTGTGGATCTGAGACTAGGGAGTTGTGAGCATACTCATCATATCTAATGCCATAAGGTTGAATGAGATCACTAAGGGAGAGGGAAATAGAAGAGGTCCAAGGACAGAGTCCTGGGACACTCCAATATTAAGAGGTCAGTGAGCAAAGGAGATTAAGAACAATGACCAGCAGCATAGGACAAAAACCAGGAGACTGAAGTGTCCTGTAACACTGAAGAAACAAGTGTAACAAGCGAAGAATTGTTACAGGGAGGAGGGAGTGATAACTGTGTCTGATGCTGCTGATTGGTCAAGTGAGATAAAGACAGAGTATAGGCCATTAAATTAAGTAACATGGAGAGCACTTTTAGTGATGGCTAGAGCTAGTTGGAGTGGATTTAACAGAAAATGAAAGAAAAGGAAGTGAGGCAGCAAATAGAGCACTCTTTCAAGGACATTTACTGCAAAGAGTAAAGAGAGCAAAAATAAACGGAGCAGTAGCTAGAGAAGGAAGTGGAAGAGTGTTTTTTGGTTATTATGGTTAGAGATTAATTTTAAGAAGCAATACGGTATATTAATTTACATGGGAAGAGTAACTGGTAAACAGACCAGGAATAGTTGTAACGTATCAGTGCTTTCCTCTTCTCTCTTGGAAAACTATTATACTTGGAAAGTACAAATCACAAGATTTTTTTCATGAGCACTGATAACATTGATCAGATAGCACTGATCCCCAATTTCTAAGAGTGCATGGCACAAAGCAGTTACTCAACATATATTTTTAGAATAAGAGAAGTCACGATGGCCTTGAGGTTAGGTAGGAAAGCAAATTAAGTCATGAGAATAGGCAGGGTTCATGGAACTTGAGTTTGCAGTGAGGGTGAAAATTAGGTTCAACAGCAGAAGTAAGAGATAAAAATAACAGGAAAAGGAAGCCGTGGTTAGAAAAAAAGTTCTCAAATATCATTTTCTCCTTGAATCTTTTATAATCATCTCAAGAGACCCTCCCCCTTTTCTGGACCTCTTTTGAGGCACTTAACTTATTACTATGTCAAGATATATCCATGTGTTCTTCTCTACTATTATCTCCCCAATATTGACCAAATTTTCCAATAAAAAATTGTGTCAAAAACAGGGGTATCTTCCAAATCTCAGAGACAAAAAACGGATGCTGAAAGTTTAATATTCCTAGTTCATTTCTATAGTTTATGGAGATGCTAGAGCAGAATGATGATATCAGGAGACTAAATTTCAAATCTGAAGTATATTCAAAATGTTTAGTAAAATAACTTGTACTTGAATGGAAGATTGAATGAATGAGTGAATGAACAAAGTGAAGTGAAAAGAGAAGAGAAGGCAAGGAGAATGCATGATTTAATAACTGAGGCCCACTGGACTGACACTAGGGCACAAGTGAACAGGGGAAGTGGACCTGCAGTCAGAAAGCACCTAGGAGGATAGCAAAGTAACTAAAACAGAAAGAAAGCCTAAACGAAGGTCATTGTGAACAGAAAGGCAGAACATGAGGAAATTTTAAATTAAAAAATTACCATAGCTGGCGGGTGATAAATATAGGCTAGGAGTAAATAATGCCAAGATTTTGGTTTCATGTATAGGGCCAGGGTAAGAAGAAAGGCCAGGAGATGACAAGCTCAATTTTAAAATGTATTTGATACAAAGGTGAGATATGCAAATAAAAGCTAGTTAACAGGGAACATTTTAATTAACACCTAATATATATTAAACATTGTTCCAAGTGTTTTCCATGAATTATATCATTTAATTATCACAACAACACTATGACACAGGTGATGTTGTCATCTTTATTTTACAGATGGGAAAACCAAGGCACAAGAGTGAACAATTTGCCCAAAGTCACATAGCTAGTAAGTGACTGAGCCAGGATTTGAACCAGGATTTGAAAGTATTACGGAATTTGTCCCGGAACCACACAGATATTCATTATTTATTCCTAAATATGTAACGAGTACCACTATATTCTAAACATTGTGGGTGCTAGGGATCAAAGGGAAGGGGAAAAGCTGGTGGTGAACAAGACAGACCTGGTCCACACCTGCACAGACCTTACGTGGACACTATACAAATAATTACAGGTATGATAAATCAGAAAATGATGTTACAATTAGGTAGGGGGAGAGGGTAGCAGAAAAGAATTCCAGGGGAAGGGAATGGCATGTGTAAATACCTTGAGGTGAGAGCCTACAGTAGGGGAAAAAAAGAGAAAGGAGCCTGGAAAAAATAAAAAGACTAATATGGCTGGAGTGCAAAGCTAGGGGGACAGCTGGGGAGGCTAGGGAGAATGACGAGCCCAGATGGTGGAGGGTCTGGTTTCCACCATAAGGAGCTTAGACTTTTCAGTAAGCAAAGGAAAGCCACTGAAGGAATTCAAGCAGGGTAGTGAATTGATCAAATTCGTATGTTTTTGTTTGTTTGTTTGTTTTTAGCTGAGCCATCCTGCCACCTGTTGGCAGCTCAGCAGCTGCTCAGCTCGGGCCGGGATTCGAACCACTGTTGCTCAGAGCTCAAACTCTTGAGCGAGCTCTTAACCAACTGAGCCACTCGGCCAGCCCCAAATTCGTATGTTTAAAATTACTGTGGCTTCAGTATGGCAAATGAATTGGAATGAACCAAGAGCAGTACTGTAGGGTCTGGATGGTAGCTATCGGCAGTGCTTCAAGCAAGGGAGGAATACGACTTAGACTGGAGTGGGGTGTGGAAAAGTGGTCATAGGTATTCAGAGAGGCCACAAATTCAATGTTTTAAGGCAGACAGGTCTAGGTGATTCTGATGTGTGTCAGAGGCATCTTAGGTTTCTGGCTTGAAATGAGTTGACGGATCGGGTGCCCTTTACTGATCCCAGGGCTATGGGAGGAGGGTTTTGGAGGGAATCTGATATACAGGTTGAATTTGACATGCCCAGTCATCCAAATGAAACTGCAGTAATGGCAGTTAGAATGTGAATCTACAGTTAAAGAGTGAGATCGAGGCTTGAGTTATGGGATGGGCAGTCTTTGGCAGAAAGTATCTGAAAGTACCGGAAGAGGATGAGACCACCTAGGAGAGTGTAGTGTATGCGGTGGGACTCAAGAAGAGGGCTCAGCTCAGCGGGATTCCGACATTTAAGAGTGGGATCAAGAAGCTGGTTGTTAAAAAGCAACCAGAGCGGTGAGGGGGAAACTTTGACAGAGGGAAGAGTATATCTGGATGAAGGTGTGGTCAATAGTGTCAAATACTAGAATACATACAGCCTCATAAGATGATGACGGAAGCTTGTCTGGAACGAATCAGAGCTGCTTCAGGTGAGTGGCAGGCACAGAAGCTCCACTAGAGGGGTTGAGAATTGGGACACGACAGAATGTCCAGGGGGTAACAGACCACTGAAGTCATGGTTGGAGAGGAATGCAAGAAGAGAAATCTTTTTTAAAAAATGTGAGACGTAAACATGTTTAAATCCTAAACAGGAAAGCCAGTAGAGAAGGAAAGATTGAAAATAACAGAAGGAAAGGTGGATGCTCTTCAACCCGAAGTCCCTAAGAAAGCAGATGATGGACCAACAGTACCATGAAGGTAAAAAAGATAAAAGAGTACCTCGGAGGGCATCTCTTTGTAACAGGCAAAAAGGGGCGGAGCTCAGGTTTGGACCGTCTCATCCGCTTCCTAAAGACAGATTTGCTTTAAGGGACCAGAAAGAAAATTATAAAAGACTTGAGAGCCCGGGGAGAGATTTGCAGAGTTCAAAAAAAAAGGAGAATGACTTCAGTATCGTGAACTTGGGCGACCTCTGAGAGAGCAGCTTCAGTAGCTTCGAGGGAACAGAAGTCACACTGTCGGGTTTAGAGCCCGAGTGGGTGTGCAAGGAAAGGGTGCAGTGGGTGCAAAACCACTGCTGTACAAAACGGGCTGTGGAAAGAAAGCGACAAAGGATGATGGCAGAAAAAAGGCGGCAGGTGGGGGAGGAGGGAAGACACTTCGAAAGTGTCGACGAGCAGCCTCGGTCAGGGCAGGTCATTGCTCGGAGGCCCGGCTGGGCCGAAGATGACCCTGGATGCCCGCGCAGCCCAGCTGAGCCCCGCAAGACGCCACGAGTCCCAGAGCCTCCCCACCCCCCACGCCCGAAATAGAACAGCGCCGCCGACCGCCGCCAGGTTTCTCAGCTGATTTTCGAAGCGGGGCCGCCAGGCCAGCCCCGTGAGGCGGAAAGCCCTCCCCACGGGGGCCCCACGACGCCCACGGCCCGCGCCGCGGCAGCGTGGCGGCCTCGCGCCCCAGCGCCCGGCCCTGCCCCGGCTTCGGGGGCGTTTGCAGCCCCGCAGCAGCCCTTCCTCCCCACCTCTCCTGACTCCTGCACTCAGCCGCGTCAGACACTGCGGAGTAGCTCCCACGTCCCGGCAGCGTTTGAAAGTTCCCGGGCCGGCGGCGCTTCGGGGCCCAGGCCCGGCCGCCGCAGCCGCCCTAGAGCCCGCCGCTTACCGCCGCTTACCGCCGCAGGGGCAGGCCCGCACGGGGGTTTCCATCGAGGAGGCGACACCCCGCGGGAATTCCCCACCCCGCCACACACAAACCCCACTTCCTCTTTCAAATTTCCGCCGCCAGGTTCTATCCGTCCTGAAGCCGAGCGGACTTAGACCACTCCTCCACCACGCTGGCCCCAGCCCACCTTCGCCTTCCCGCTCCTGGCGGAACCCCTTCGCCTCGCCCGAAGGAGCCCGAAGGCCTTCGGTAAGTTCCGCCCCCAGCGCGAAGGGCGGGGCCATTCGAGCTCCTCCGGGCCGAGCTCGGCTGTTTCCGTGCGCGGCCGCTGCGCACTCGGCACTGGGCGGCGCTGGCTGGCTCCCTGGCTGCGGCTCCTCAGTCGGCGGCGGCTGCTGCTGCCTGTGGCCCGGGCGGCAGGGAGAAGCGGAGTGTTGGTGAGTGACGCGGCGGAGGTGTAGTTTGACGCGGTGTGTTACGTGGGGGAGAGAATAAAACTCCAGCGAGATCCGGGCCGCGAACGAAAGCAGTGACGGAGGAGCTTGTACCACCGGTAAGAGGAGCAGGAGGAGGAGGCAGGAGCCGGAGAGAGCCGGGGGGACGGAGGGGGGACGGGGAGGCGCCGGACACCCGCGCCCGGGGCCTTCCCCTCGCAGGAGGGGCCGCGGTAAAGATGGAGCCTCCGCCCGAGCCCCACAACATCGCCGCCGCTCGCAGCGAACAAAGAATAATGGCGGCGGACTGGAGCCAGCGGCGGCCGGGGCGGCAGCGACTCTGCCTGCAGCCAGC
>NW_017731540.1:845265-879052 GCF_001890085.2 Hipposideros armiger | reverse complement strand
TCGGCCCCGGCCCCGGCCGTCCGCCTGGGCAGCGCCGCCGGGGTGCCCGCGGGGGGTGGAGGAGAAAGAAGGCGCCAGTTGAGGGCAGAGGAGGTGAAGGTGCCTGCCTTCCCGGTAGCCTCCTTGTCTGCTGTGCCCGCTTTGCGAGGAGAAGCGCGGCAACGTCTGACCTACTCTTCTCCGCTCTCTTCTTTGTGCAATAAAGTTCGAAACCAAAGGTTTCCTCTCGTACTGTATTTTATTCATGCCCTTTCCCCTGCTGCCCACCCCATTGGGGAAACACTGTTTTCTGCTTCGTTGAGATGATGAGGGCTTGTGCATTTTTAAATCATTTTGACTTTCCCTCACCCTCTTTTTTTTTTTTTTTCCTAAGTCAGTAGTCATGGAAATGCATTCTTTTGGGGAGGAAGGGGGTGCTAAGAAAAACATTTGTAATAACTTTTTTAAAAACTGTTGGGATCTCGTAAAAGGGAAGCTGGTGTTTGAAAAACAGTTTCGGTTTTAACCCTTTTCAATAAGGTTATCACTTGAGATCTATCATTCTGAAACACTTCGTTGAAACGAGTATCAGCCGATGTACTTTTGCTTTACATCACTTTTATTTTCCCCAACCATGCCAATGGCGTGTGGGTCCTCTGGATTTCTCCATCCCACCTCCTACCATGTTTCCCACATATTTCTATCTAAACTTAAATAACATTGATTAATACCAATTCCAAAAATAGGTATTTAAAAGTATCCATTATTTGTCTCGCATGAACTAGATAACCCCAGCCTGGGACTGACAATAATTGAAGCCACAGGGCTTATTTTCTTTGCCTTTTGGGAAGAGGCACAGCAGAAATCTTATTGAACATTAAAGATTAAAAGATAATTTTTAAAGGACCTGGAATGTGACCTATTTAAGTTTGTCATAGCTTCTTAAGAAGTTAGAATTTCATTCTGGCCTTAGCTTGCATCAGTTCTGCCTTCTAAAGGTTTCGTATAAAAGATACTTGGGGTTGCCAGATACTGAAATCTTTTACACTCACTACACATTGCCTGATTTAAAAGGAAAGCCCAAACGGTTACTTTTAGGTAGTGCAAAAGATGACCAGGTTGCTTTAAAAATAATCTGTCACAATGTGATACAATTGATTAATATGTACACAGTTTCTTGTTAGGAATAAATATTGATTGGTAAAGAAGTACTGTCTTCTGATTTTTCTGTATGTATGCAAGTCACTTTTCCAAAACTTCTTTTGGTGTATTGCAAGTCTTTAAAAAACACACATTAGCAGTTTGTCGTTGATGAAAAACTTAAGATGTAATAAAGGGTTTTTCCATAAGGATTGGGAAGATGATTTTATTTCCAAACACTGAGGAAATTATAGTATTGATGAAGCTATAGAATACTGTTTTTCCTTAAGAAAGATTTTTTGCAAGCCATCATATGTTGATTAAATTTTTTTTGTTATGAGAATATAGGACAAGAACTCTTTCTTTATGAAATTAAAAAAAAAAGTTTTCTGATGGTCTGATGGATTTTTTTCTTCAGCCTTATCCAAAAGATCTTTTATTTACAGATTCATAATCTGTGATTCTTAGCAGTTCCAGGTAAAACTTTTAAAACTTTGTTAATTCACTAACATTTGAATATTCACTCAGAGCATAATACTAAGATATACTTCTGTACCCTCTCAGGGATCAGTAAAAATCACAAATCTGCTTGAACTTTTATTTTTTAATGGGCACCTGTATTCAGAAAGCGAATGAATTTTTGACAGAAATTGAAAAATGTTAAAATGCACTTATGGGATTTAAAAATCTAGTGTTAGCCCTTTTGCATGATTTTTTTTTTTCATGAACGAGCCTAAGGAAACTTAGAAACCTGATCCATACATAAAATGACACCTTTTTTTTTCTGCTTTCTGAAATTCATTTTTTTTATTAGATCTGATTAACAGAAATTTTTGTTTCTTCATAGAGAAGTAGCTTTATTTTGTCTCATAAAATATTGGGTTTTGTATTTTGGAGTATATATGGTTATGATAAAACCAAGTATGCCCCCACTTTACGTCAATTTAAAAATCTTTTTTCTCTTTTTCTATAGTAGAAAAAAAACTATTGTAACTTAATGTTTACAATGTGTCACTGAAATTTATAATTTCACTTATTCCATACATACCTTATCCCCTACGGCTATATGTACACTTTTTTTGTAGCAGTCTGTGACAGTCTTACATGTTTCTTCATGAACAGTGTCACTTCCAGTGATCTTTATTAAATAGTTAGAGCTCAAATCTGAATGTATAGATATAGTAGATAGGGAATGGGGGGGAAATGCAAGGGTTTTTCTTTCTTTCTTATGTGTGAACTCTTTCTACCACAGTATTACTTGAGATAACAGTTGTGGTAGTTCAAATGTTTAGTTACAATTTACTGTGACAGAGAATGTAGTTAATGGATAGTGTTAGGTTTGGAATCAGTGTTGCCACTACTGTCATGTGCCTACCCTCAAGGAATTCTGTGACTTATGAGAAGTTTCTTAACGTTTCTCAGCCTCAGTTTCCCTATCCGTTAAATTAGAATAATACCACCCACTTTATATGGTCATGAGGAAAAGTACTCCTTAGGGACTCAGTAATAGATATTAATTTTTAAGTTTTATTTTAACTTTCTAGCTGTGGGACATTGGGCAAATTTCTTTTCCATACTTCAATTTCCTTGGCCATAAATGTACAATATCTACATCAGAAATGTGGAGATTAAATAATACATGTAAACTATTTTTAAAAATATTAAATGACAGGAATTTCACAAGTGCTCAACAAATGTTTCCTATTATTATTAAAATGATTCATCGTTAATGTTACTGTGTTTAATACACTGGAGCAGAAGCTGCAGCAAATCCAAAGATAAATTACTTACACTGCCTTATCTCTACCCTGAAGGAAACCTTTAGGGACTCAGTGACATAAGGCAGAATATGTCACAAGAAAGCAATCAAAGGAAAGAGAGATCATACTTGGTGAAATAATGGAAATTCCAATTTTATTTTTAATAAGTAATTCATTCAGATAGTTCATAATTCAAAACATATAAAATATAGAAAAAGTATTTGTGTGTCACCCCCACCCCAGTCAACCAAGCGTTACTGATTTCTTGTCCTTTCAGAGGTAGTCTATCCATATACAAGCAAATATGTATGTAATTTCCTACCCCCTTTTTTATACAAATGGTTTATATACTATATACACTATTGTGTATTTTGCCTTTTTCCACTTAATATTGCTTAGCAGTTGATTCGTATCAGTGCATAAAGAGCTTCATTATTATTATTATTATTATTATTATTATTATTATTATTTTAGGCATTTCATCATATGGATTTACCTGTATTTACTAATCAGCTAGTGAGCTGATTTTATTTTTAAGTCTAATATGACCTTTTAAACTAAAGGAATCTGTTGTTATGCCTTTATTTCTTAAAATGAAAGATTTCATTAAATGAAAAATAGCAGTTTGTGGCAGGAATTTGTTACCTGAACTGCCTCAATTACCTTTTTAGCTTCGGTGCAGGAAAAGGCAAGTAAGCTGTGTTAAGAGTTAACTATGAAAGTGAATTTAACTCTTGTCGAGGTTCTTGCAGTCCTGAACAAACTACCTCCTGTTACTTTCAGCCCAAAAAGTCTCTAAGAGTTTTCTCTTTCTCATGTAGTCCAGTCCTTTTTTTAAAGCAGGTTATTCTCGTGGGATATTATAATCCAGTAATGCTGATTACTGTACTAGTTTTCTTCCTGTGTTTATTTTTTGCATATTCATTAACTTATTTGATTTTCTAATATTTGTGGTGTAATTATCAGAGTTTTATATTTGATACCTAAATAAATAGTTTCACCTATATGCTTGTGTACTGAGATTTCACTGCTTAGATGACCCCCGCCACCCCGAAAGTCCTTGGTCAACCAGTTGGACCAAGTATTACTTATTTCAACTAGAGCACAAAACAGGTTTCAGTATCTCTCTTTTTGGCTTTTATAAGCAGCATTTAACCATAGTACATTTTAAATATACATGCTGTTAGTGTTTTTATCTTTAAAATACACATGCTGTGAATTTTTAAGTTGATTAAACTTGGAAAGAAAATGATAACTAATAATCCAGCAACAGGGAAAAATAAACCCCTTATCTTTCAAAAAACCAATTAATTGGAGCTGTTGTGGTGTATCTTATTCTTTGTATGTTCAAGTTGACAGTTATACATGCTAAAATTTTTAATGTAAAAATATTGCTTTACTATTTTGAGGATTTACTAGTATTTTACATAAAATATTAATATGTGCTGTTTTTACCTGCTCAATACTGAAATGTTTACAAAGCACTTTTTACACGTTTTTGGGAGATGGAGATAGATACTTGAAATCTGTAAAGGCAGGAAATTTTCCTCCTGGAACATGTCTGTGGGCTACCAGGGAATTAAGTGATTTCTCACAGCATCATGGAATCAGTGAATTGCCTTTTAGGGTGGAGTAAAGCTCAAGAACTAAAGTAACAATCTAATAATGTGAAAATGGCTGTTTGTTTTCCTCTGTCATTTAATATCTAAGAATATGCTAACTCAGTCATTATATAAGAGGTTAGCCCTGCTCAACTTTCTGAAGTCGTCCTAAGAAGAAAGTATGGTTTTAAACTTATTCTACGCTATCATATCTGTAAGTGTGGGTTTTTAAGACACATTTGAAACTTGGATAAGAATAGCTATTTGTTTTCTCATTCAGAATGCTTCCCCTCCTCCCCCCTCCCCCCCTTAATATATGCACACTCTTGTCTTGTGTCCTGTTTGTTGTTTTGCATTCTTCTCTTAGCTCTGTCAGAGGTGGCCCTGTAAAGACATGTTTTGTTATATTTTACCAAGAGTTTTGCTCACCTGTCTTCTAGGTTACCAAAAAGAAGGGAAAAAGATTAATCATTCATTTTGAGGTGTTTATCCCAGTAGATAAGTAGAAGACAGTATTTTCATCTCCCGTGATGAAAATTTACCTTTATATATTTAATCAATTTTTGAGACTAGTTACATGAATCTCAACTTAAAAGAAAAAAAAATAGTAATACTCCTTGAAAAACCTTTAAACGGCTGAGTTACTTTTTCTGAGGGTTCAGGTAAGGTGATAAAGGAGTTTACCATAAATGAAATGAGCTGTCTGAACAAAGATAAAAAGTATGTATTAATTTTCTTCCTGCTATTGGATTAATCTAGGATCTCTGAAGAATCTAACAAGGGACAAAGGTTTGGAGTGTAAGAGGTGAAGAACTGATGTTGGGGTTTTTTCCCAAAAGGAGAAAAGCAAAGACACATTTGGCAGGAGAAGAGAGAATCACTAAGTGGAAGTTAAAATAGCTAAGTAAAAATGACCTTGGTAGGAGTGGAGAGTTGGTCTGCAAGTTGACTTATACCAATAGTAGTAGAAAATGTCTTTCCCAAAGATTAATGAATCTTCTCTGAAACTAAGATTTCCTTTAAAGTGTGTTCCTGATGAGCTGGTTATCTGCATGAGAGTTTCTGGTTATAATTATATGGCAATATAGATGTAACTAAAAATGTTTGTAGTTTAGCCAAGCTGAAGAACCATTATTTTTAAGGATTGTTATCCCTATTTGTGTAAGTAAGTGATTGGCAATAGGAGACTCAGAAATACCTTGTTTTTCATCACTTTAGTGAAAATATTGCTTGTTCTGAACTATTTGTACTCTTAAAGGGGTATCATTTTCTTAAAAATATCAGTAGCAGCTTTATTGTTTGCCCTGACCAGTAATAGTAATACCTTGGTTTTACTTACTGCCATTTAACAATCTAGTCATTTGTTCAATGAACATTTAATCATCAACTTTTTTTACTGTTTGTGAAATAATCACTAGAAAATTGATTCAGTAAGTATTTTTTTAGGTATTAAATGAAGTATTGTTCTAGTTGCTGTAAACAACAACGCCTGAGTATGTGGCTCCTGTCTTCAAGGAGCTTACAGTGGTAGAGATCATAGAAAGAGTAGGAGAGAGAAGGACTCATACATGGCAGAAGGTCAGTCTTCATTGTTGTCTTAAAGGGCTATAGGAGCTTAAAAACGTAATTTGGTGAGGGAAAGTTTTGTAAAAGAATTTAAACTGAATATTCGTACTAGAGAACTTGGGTGGGCAGAGATAAAAGGGTGTGTATTCTAGGAAGTGACATGGACAAAAAATGACATGAAAGTAGAATAAACCTAATAGGTTCACAAGTGGTGAAGAAAGTATTACATTAACTATAAATCCACATTATAAGGAACTCTGAATGTGAGGCAGGAAGCTTTAAATTTCATGTAAGACTTGGAGGAACAATATAGACAGGAATGACATGATAAATTGGGCTAAAATATAGATTTCCTGACTCAATGCTCTCTCCTTCATGGTAGAGTATATTGCAGTTTAAAAATTGGACATCATAGATTCTTTTTTTAACAGCTTTATTGAAATACATACCATACAATCGACCAATTTCAAGTGTACAGTTCATTGGTTTTAGCATGTTCACAAAGTTGTGTATCTATCACGTCAGTTTTAGTATATTTTCATTACCCCCAAAAGAAACCCTGTATCCCATAGCCATCACCCCTCAATTTCTCCATACTCCCAGCACTAGGCAACCACTAAATCTACTTTCTGTCTCTATAAATTTATCTGTTCCGGACATTGCATATAAATGGACTTATACATATGTTTTTCATTGTGATAAGCTTACTTTAACTTAGCATAATGCTTTCAAGGTCCATCCATGTTGTAGTATGTATCAGTATTTCATCCCTTTTTATTGCTAAATAATATTCCATTTTATGGATATACAACATTTTGCCAGTGAATTCATGGGCATTTGGAGTTTTTGGCTGTTATGAATAATGCTGCCATGAGCATTCATTTATTGCACGTTTTCATTTCTCTTGGGTATATTCTGGGTTGTCGGAAAAGTCATGGCGCATTTTTGCAACGAAAAACAAAAAATACGTCATGACTTTTCCGACAACCCAATACTTACAGGAGTGGAATTGCTGAATTATCTGGTAACCATGTTGAACCATTTGAGGACCTGCCAGACTGCCAAAGCTACTGTACCTTTTTACATTCATACCAGCAGTGTATGAGGGTTCTAATTTCTCCACATCCTCATCACCACTTATTATTTTTCATATAGCCATTTTAGTGGGCGAGAGGTGGTATCTCGTTGTGGTTTTGATTTGGCATTTCTCTAATAACTGATGTCTAGCATCTTGTACTCATTATCTATTTGTATATCTCTTTTGAAGAAATGTCTGTTTGGATCCTTTTCCCATTTTTAAATTGGGCTGTCGTCTTCTTATTGAGTCGTAGTTCTTAAAATTCTAGATAGAAGATACATGATTTATAAAATTTTCTTCCATTCTGTGGATTGTCTTTTCACTTTCTTGATGGTGCCCTTTAAGGCACAGTTTTTAATGTCGATGATTTCCAGTTCATATATTTATTCTTTTGTTGCTTGTGCTTTTGGTGTCCTATATTGGATGGACATCATAAATTCTTAATTATTACAAACATTTTCTAATATCCCTGAAAGCCCAGGCAAACAAGATACCATTATTTAATGAAAAATAACTAAAGCCGCTAATTCATATTTGGAGTTAATACTCTGCCCCTCTGGCCTTCCCTGTGTTCTGTCCAGATCCATTAGTTGGAGTAACTGATGAAAAGAAGCAAAGATAAAAATCAAGAAATAGCAACTTTAAGTGAAACATTTTAATTTAAAGTACTATATTTTGAGGATCATTTGTTATGAGAATTTATTATGATGTTTGTTGTGGATGTAGTGTATTACTCATAAACTGTATTTGGGGAATTCACATTTTACAAACTTCATGAAGAGAGCAGTAACTCCTTCATTTCTTACAGATGACTAAACCGAGTCCTAAAGAATTTAAATAATTTACTTGCTGGTAGAGCCTTTTCCCTGAGCAAGAAATAGCAATAAAAGTGTAGTTTTCATCACTCTTGTAGCATTATCTGTCTTTGTTAAGATAGTTTTCAAGGTTCTAGATTTATTATTTTTACTAGAATTTTTGTTCTTAAACAGTCGTTTAGGTTTATAAGAGTTTACTTAGAGGAAGTATCCTAGATACAGATTTGAAAAAATATATTAATTTCACCATCTTATTACTCAGGTCTGCACCAGTATAAAGATTACCATAACTGGCCAGCTCATGCTTTCCTTTTTTTCATAATTCATTGCATTCCTATCATTTCAAAATAATTTGTGACTTTAAATCATTGTTATTCATTACATGTTTGGAGGGAATTTATAGGTAAACTTTTGTAAGGATTAGTTTACATTTGCCCAGCTCTTTCATATATGATACATATTTTATCTCTTATTAGCTCGTAAGCTCATTGAGAGAAAGGTTCTTATCTGCTTTTTATTTTTAGTCCCCATAGTTTTTAGCAGAACACTTACTATGTAATGGGCACAGAAAATTTGTTTGTTTAATGAATAATTGATTCTCGCAGGGTCACAAATTTGAAAGGCAAGATTAAAAACCGCGCACCATTAGAGTTGCACAAATTAAACAAAGCAGACATGCATGCTTTAGACAGTTAAAACTTACTGAAATTACAGATGTATTTTTTTAAAGCCAAGGAAATCAGGTTCATTTTCCATAGCTTAAGGAGAAGTTTTTCTGCTTTGAGTTTTTATTAATGCAGATGCTTTACCAATACCCCCTGCCTCTGAAACGAGAAATAGCAAGAGATTGTATTAATCAAAATGACCTTACCGGAAGTCAGTACCAGATTGGTTAAAAAAAAAAAAATACTACACCTACCTGGAAGGTTGGACTTGATGCTGATTCTTTAAGGATTAAAGATAAAGATACCTAAATTTGAAGTGAGCCTTTTAAAAACTGTACACAAAATCTTTGTTGTTGTCTGTATGTCATCTGTCATCTTTGTAGATTAACCATGGCTAATTTTTAAATATAGTCCCAGTATATCCTTGGTGCCTTGAATGCTTGGGCTTTTTCTAGTAAGCAAAACATAATTAAAATGATTACCATGTTGTTTAATAGTCCATTGCCAATATACAAAGAATTCTTCACTTTTTATAATATTGAAGGCTATGTGGTATGGCCCTGAACAGTCTTGTAAATTCCTTACAAATTTCTTAACATCTCAAGTCTCTATATGTGAAGTCAGAGCTAAAACCAAAATGTCTTATGACTCCTGCTATAACTTGTGCTGTCTCACTTCAGGAAAACTGAATTTTCACTCTTTTATGTCTAATTTGTAAATAATTCACCAAGAATACCATTTTAAATTTAGTTCAAAACAACTGTCAAAATAATGAACATTAAAAATAATAAACTTATTTTTAAAAACACTTGGACATTCATTTCCCTTTTAATAGTGATTTTTACGTAGTCTCTCAGCTTTTGTTCAGTAAACAGAATAGTAGGCTATAAATATTTAACTTAGGGCATAACTTTCGTGGGTCCTTACAGTTTCAGCATTGAGCTAGTTTATGAAACAGAACTTAAAATTTGAAGACAGTTTTACTTTTCAGTCAACACAAAAATTGCTTTTCTACAAGTAACTATGTAGGGGGTGTATAATAACCCTTTTTTTCCTTGAAAAAAATTCTCCAAAAATCCATGTAGTGGAACTTTATGTGTAGAAGTTTATATAGGATCACTCTTTTGAAAGGCTTAAGGTGTAAAAATCTGTAAACATAGTATCTGGTGGGTGCTTGAAGAGATGGGATAAAGTGTTATCTAAAATATTGCATAGTCATGGTTGCTGCTTTGCTAAGCAACACATTTTGTCTCTTGGTTACCAGATATGTGAATGCTTATTTCAGAGCCATGAAGGAAAATGAAGCACACATATTTTGCCAATATTAAAAAATAATAACTTTGATTTGAGAAAGCCCCAAAGTTTTCTTACTGAAAGGTACTATAGAATTAGTCACATATTCTAGGATAGCTGCCATATAAGTCATTTCTATAAATCAAATAACATGTTTCTAATTCACTTCTATTAAATACTTCCTTTCAGGGACAGTGTCTTTATCATAGGGCGTGCTATACATTTAAAAATAACTTTACTTAATAAAATTAGCATTCAGATACACTGGTAATCACAAAACTGCAGTAAATCATAAAATATAAATATTGAACTGAAAGCATTTTCTCTGAGTTCAGTGCAATAAATAAACCAGGTAATTCGTTTTATTAAATAACATTGAAAAAATTTCCTTTTGCTGTATGCTGCCTTCGTTTTTGGTAGCAGTGGTTGGATTACCGTATTTCCCCATGTATAAGACGCACCCATTTTCGGAAAATTTGGGGTCTAAAAACTGGGTGCATCTTATACAGTGGTTGTAGATTTTTTTACTTGCATTTCCTGCAAGTGATGAGGAGTTGTATGATTTTTATGGTGAATAAAACTTGAGTTCAATAACTTTATGTAATACATTTTTTCAAATTTCAGGTCCCAAAACTTAAGGTGCGTCTTATACATGGGAGCGTCTTATACCTGGGGAAATACGGTATATTGGCATTTACTATTAATATAAAGAATTTATAAAAATATATAAACAAATTTTCAAGATTTTTGTCTTACAAATGATGAAATCTTATCGATTCAAATCACAGAGAATTAACTTCATATATAACTTTTGTTACCTTTCTCTAATATCTAGACTAGAGATCGAGGTATGGATTTGTTCTCCAATTAAGGGAGAACAGACTTTGGTAAGAGCACAGAGAAAACTGTCAGAATTTACTTAGCTTGATCACGACACCATTTTGTTGTATTTATCATGTTCTGTTTTCCTAAAAATGTGTGTGACCTCATTTTATTAGGGTGTGATCAGTCTAATCTAATATTTTATAGTTGAAGTTGATAATGTGTGTTGAGAGTGTGTGTACATATATGTACATACACATGTATACACATACAGCATTTGAATATGCTGTTTTCCTATCTTGTTTCAGTGAAAATACACTGTATTTAATATGAAAATACTACTTATTATTAGCATCAGAAACCTAGAGCATTGCTAAGTTGCCATCATTGATTGCATACATCTCAGTTCTGCTAGATTGGCCATACTTGCATGATAAAAATAAATGACACATGTTAAAGATTAATAACCAAAAAAAAAAAACTGTAAGGGAGAAAAAGTAAAGGGAAAGAGACAGGGCAACATAATTATTGGTTTCTGGAAAGCTCAAGTCTGTTGTATAGCACCTGAACATTTTGCTACTTTCTTTAGTAAGACATGTCCAAGGTGTTAAAGCATGTTAGCAAGGTCTTTCAAACAGTTACAATATCCTAAAAACTAACAGGTACCAAGTAGCTATGTAGAAAGTATTATGTATTGCTCACAGATGTTTCTAGATATACTTCTGCAAAATATTTTTGGTAATACATTTGAGTATGACAAAATAGTTGTTTAGTTTTAAAATCATGTGCCCAAGTGTGCCTTTTGCTGTGGTTACCCTGAAGACATAAGACTTCTGCTTTTGTAATTTCCTTAAATCCCTGGACTTTTGAGTTGGTAAAAGAGTTCAGGAGGAATCTGCTTGGTGTGGGTAGGGTGCAAGGGAAGGTCCCCCGCCCCTTATAATTAAGATCATTTGTATTTTTAAAAATCAGCATGTGTTCATATATTGTTATTGATAGTTACGAATACATTATTTCTTCTTCACAGTCAAAATTCACAGCTCATTTCTTTGAATACTTACTCTCCTAAACTGATTAAATTGGTCATAGATTTAAGGGATTAAAAAGTAGACCAGGCTGTGGGGAAGATGGGTTTATTTTTCATAAACTTGAAATAGAATGTTTAGGATTGTAAGGACTTGGTCACTTCTTAAAGGTCAAAATATTTAGGAAAAAGGACAAGGTGAAGATTTGCATAATTCTTTCCTTTTGCTTAATGATTGTTAGCAAAACTAATGATAGGGGCTTGCTTTCTTGTTTGATGAGCTTTAATTAGTTTGGTAGAGGCAGATGGATACCAAAATAAGCTCCCAGAAAATTGTCCCTGACTTGATATGGCGTTCTGTAGAGGTGCTGAGTAGGTGAATTTAAATGCTGCTTTAAATCAATGAGGGTTTTACTAGTCAGCTTTTATAATCTTGAAAATTGCTAACATCCTCCCCAGCTTTATTTTTTACACAACATTTCTTACCAACTGATTTGTTATATATTTCACTTGTTTATTTTCCCCTGCTCCCACACATTGGAATATAAATTTACAAAGACAAAGATTTTTAAAATTATGTTTTGTTTCTTTATCCCCAGTAACTTGAACAGTGCCTGACATATAAGTGCTCAGATATGATACTGTAATACAAATATATATGTAATGTAAACTGTTCAAATTGAAAGTATTGTTGGTTTTAGAGAAGTGAACGAGTTATTTATTTGTGAATTCCCTCAGGATATATTGCTATATAAGGTAGAAATAAAATCTGTTCTTATAAATTTTGAACCCAATAACTTACTTTAAGAGACATCATTCTCATTTTGCCGTAGTAGTTGCTTTGGAGTGACTATTCTGTATTATCATTTCTTTTCTCTTTGCTTCTATACAAAATCTGACACCAGCCATTGACTTGGTCATTTCCCTAAAGGCCTACCATAATTTAAGCCTTTTCTCCTACCATTTTTCTTATCCAAAAAGTTCTCCTTTCTCCCCATATTTATTAATATTGTATTGGTCCTCAGTACCTCTTTGGCATGCCATCACTCTTGTTTATTGCAGAATATACTCTCTTTTAAATTTCATGGAAGCGCTCATTTGACATTTTGGTGGGATGTTTATCGAAACTACACTTTAAATATCTACTGTCTTGACTATGTAAAAGGTACAAAAGTGATACAGTCCTTGTCAGATAAATTTCTAAGATGGAAAGGAAAATTAAGAAAAAGGGCTATTAAACTATTTGATAACTATAACAATAGTTATGACTAGAGCAATATAATGAGTAAAAGAGAACACTGTCCACCATATGAGAGAATCTTTATTGAATAATTGGTCTTATAGCATTTTTAAAAATTACTGATAATTACCTCAAGTTATGTTGCATTATCAAGATTGTATATATATAATGGTAATATTTCTGTATTTGCCCACATTCAAGGGGCTAGATGACCTGTTCTTAGTCTCCTTTTACTATATACTCTATTACTATATAGTAAAAGGAAATACTTCCTTTACTCTTTATATTATTAAGTGGCCTACATAAGTATGTGTGTGTACATACATCTTGTGGTATCATTTCCTAGGATCAGAGCATTTAAAACCTTTTAATCCATCTCCCTTGTTTTTACAGATGAGGAAATTGAAACAAAAAGTTTGATTTGTCCAGTGACCAATTGGTGACAGATCCAGCTTTCCACCAAGTGTTAGGTTCCCTTTCCCAACTAACTACTTATGGCAACATTCATTGTTTCTCTCAAAATTGGGTGAATAATACTACAGAATCACTTTGCTTTTTATTTGTCATATTAAGAAGTAAAGATGGTTATAGCAAAATGGTATGCTTTCTGAATTGGTTTCAAATTTTCTGTTTTAAGAATGACTATTTTGTAACTGGCTATAAATTCATAATTTCCAAAGGATTATGTTAATTTTTAGAGATAAATCATGAAAATCCCTAAGTCTTAAGTATATCAGTCCCAAATAAATTTAAAAATTCAAATTATTTGAAGAACAAGAATCACAAAACTGTCAAGATAATACTATATTTTCAGTGATTTCTAAGAAATTCTGTTTCTAATGTTCCAGGCTCAATATTTATGGAACATTCTCTCTGCACTCAGATGTACAGGATCTTTTTCTTATTTTATAGTATTCAGGTTCTTTTTGTTTTGCATTCCCAAAAAGCATTGATTGTATAATGAATTAACAATTTCCTTACTTCAAACAACTTTGGACACCTGCTCTATGAATTTCCTGTGCCTACATATGCATTGCTGGCTAGATTGCTGCTGGGTTAATAGAAAAATATTTGTACACATGATACCATAGCATCTCTTCTCTCCCCACATGCAGATAAAAAGAAAAAAATTTCAAAGTCTAAAATTAATATACCCACATCAAATGCTAGTGTAGTCTATTTGGGAGTCTCCTATTTCAGTACCTTCCAGGCAAAAACCAAAGAAGAGTGTCTGTTTTAGTTGAGTGAGTGAGTTTCTCATCTGATAGAGATTTGTGCTTCCTTAAATTATTCTCACCTCCACTTTGAGAAAGGCCTGAATTTTCTTATGAAAGACAGTATTTGTACTGTTGTCCCAGTCATTGATATCGCCTCAAGCTAAAAGTTACAGAAGTTAAGAAGGCTGTCCCCTCCTCTGAAAAAAAGATTAGTACTCTGCCTGAATAAGATGGTAATGAAACACTGGCAGTTTACATGGGGGATCCTATCCATTGTAAACATCACACTTCATTTTAAAAAGAAGGAATATATTATTTATCTGGGGAGGGAAGAAGTATGCAAATCACATTCCTGTTTTGAATGTGTCTTTGTAGCCGTAATTACTTACGTTAGTTAATAGTTTTTGTTCCTTTATTATAATATATTCATAAATAGTTTCTGAAACAATAAGTTGTAATGATGTCCTATATCTTAAATGTTAAAAAAATTAAATATCCCAGATGTATTCGAGTAAACAAAAACAAAAGAAATATGATCTGTGCCTTAGATTCCTTTTAATCAAATGGTGGAGTGAAACTATGGATGACAACACAGGTTTAAAAAAAACGTGGCTTGGAATAAAGTCTTTTAAACATGGTTTCATATACTCTGTGTACAAAGGAGGGATTGTGATGATAAATTTGTATTTATTTTCATTTTCATTAAAATGATGACTTAGGGGAAAAGATGGAGAAAAGTTTGGGTTTCTGCTTTTATTTGGCTTGCCTCAGTACTGTCCTCAAATGGATTCATTTACTTATTGTAATTAAGATTAGGTGTTTTGCTTTCACATGCCATTTTCTTCTAGTCCACAAGTATGCACAACATTTAGGATACATAAACTGTTTTTTTGTTGATGTTGCTTTCTGTTTCTTGCAGTGTCTTAAGTGTTTTAGTTTAAAAGAACACAGATTGTAAGTATACAACTGGGTGAATTATCACAAGTGATAATAAAGTTATTTCATAATTTTAAAAAAATAGTTTTACTCTTTGGAAATGGATAACAATTTAGGCTACATTTAAACAAAAACAATAATTTCATATGAAAAGTATTGAATTTAAAACATTTTGTTGACAGGTATCTCAAAGTAGGTATCTCAAAATCATGGTTGAAATACAGTTTTAAAATGTTATCCGTGACTTCTGGTATTAAAAGTTTTTACATTGTACAAGTAATCCTGAATCCTCGCTCACTGAAGAAAAAAAAGTAATGTTAAAATATGTAAAATGTAAGATGAAAGTCATCATCCTATATACTTCTACTAAATTTCCCTCTATTCAGAGCTATCACTTTGTGGGAAGTTTACTGTAAAACATCCCACTTCTTCCATGTATATACGTTTACAATAATGTTCTACTTGTTTTTAACATAAATGGGAGTCTATTTTTCAGTATATTTCATGACATCATTTCACTCAGTCCATCTTAGAAAGCTTGATGTGACATTACATTATAGATAGACTTCTTTTTTATTGTTTTAGTTTCTTTAATGGTCCTCCTAATGATGGATACTTGTTTCCAGTTTTTTTGCTATTATAACAAAAATGCTACAGTGAGTATCCTTGAATATATATCTTTGTGAACTAGTCAATAATAAGAGTTTCTTACTGACTAGTACTTTCTCTGTATTTTAGATGTTATTGTGTTAATTATATGTGGCAGTTATTTTCTCCCTGTGCGCTTGTCTTGGTGGCTTTTGCTGTATGAATGTTTTAAGTAATTATGTAGTCAGGTCTGTTGACCTTTGCCTTGTCATCTGTTTCATGGATTCTGTATTTCTAAATTATTTATATTCATCTCCAAAGATATTTTCACTTCCATTTTTAACTGTCACTTGTAAAACACTTTTCTTCCTATAGAACCCTGTAAATGATGGCAAAATGTATTACTATGTGATAACATTCTAATGGCTTGTAGTAATCACATAAGGGTCTGTGACAATTTTGATGATCAATTTCAGAGTTATAAAATAAATGTAATAAATTGTGGAAAAGCATTGGGGTTTTGTGTTATTTATGGAATCACTATAAGTAGTCCTCACTATTAATAAATTCATTTTTGACAGGTAATATGCTAGGCACTGAATGATAACAGTAATACACAAGTAAAAAATAATCCTTTTCATTGTGAATTCTTTACAGATGATCACTTTCCAAGTTACCAGAGTGTTATAACCTCCATGTAGCTGCTGCTGCTGCTAGGACTTGCCCTCCACTTTTTCTGCCATCCAGTGCCAGATTACCCAACAAATACACTAAGCCCTTAGCAAAGTAGGGTCCAAAAGTAAAAAAGATCAGCCTTCATTAACTTGCCAGAATTTTGCAATTAAAAAATTTTAAAGATATTTTAGAGGGAGGGAGGGAGAGAGAGAGAGAGAGAGAGAGAGAGAGAGAGAGAGTGTGTGTGTGTGTGTGTAGTGTTGCATACTATACATAGGATGAGGAATCAGAACACTATAAAGTTTTCAGTGTTTGGGGCCTCTAGTTTGGTTCTGTGACTATTTATCCTACCATCTTATCGTGGTATCCCACAACTGGAGTTCTTGAAACCTGGGTTGATTTTGTCCTACCACTAGTAATTTTCTGTGGAAGCAGCTTATAATTTTTCTGCTGCTTCCCTGTAATAGGAGGGAATACCTTTATAGCAGATACCATGAAGCCAGTATCTCATAAGTCCTGTCATCAGCTCACTCATGTTCTCTACCCTCTCTCCATACCTGATTGGTACAGTTTGAAAAAATTACAACTTTCCTGTCACCCCTCCTCCCCTTGAAAAAGAGGAATCCCTTCTTATATCTAGATGGAGTACCATCTCATTGGGAAGAAATAGCAAGGCAAAAGAAAGGTCTTTTCTTTTTTGAAGGGACTAAAACTTTTACACTCAGCAAAATTGGCCAAGTTTTATAATAATTCAGCTACATTATATTTTAACTAGATTTCTGAGTGCATTTGCCACCCTAACAACCACATATACCTACTTATAACTTGAAATTTGCCTTAAAAGTCACAAAAGCACAAAGCACTGTAGTGCTTGTAACACTCTTCCATATTATTGTAGGTGACTAAATGACCATGGAATCTGGAGCAGAGAACCAGCAGAGTGGAGATGCAGCTGTAACAGAAGCTGAAAACCAGCAAATGACAGTTCAAGCCCAGCCACAGATTGCCACGTTAGCCCAGGTATAAAACACATGGAGCGATTCCGAGCGGTGTCTCTTCCAAGAGGAATATGTTTCAGAGAAGAGAATTCAGTTTTTATTACAGAGATATACATAGACTGAGCAGAGACAGTCTTAGAATACCAAAATTCCTTGTTTACTTAGTATTAACCTAACTTTAGAAATGATCGCATTGATTCGGTAAGATAAAAATGTATTGTTAAACACTAACACACTATTTGTAGTGACATTATTCAGAGATAATTACATTTTAACTGATGGGTAGATTGTCTGTTAAACAAGGGGAAAACCTAATACGATGACTGCTTTTTTCATAGCAGTTGTATTTTGAAAACACAGTTGTATTTTGAGCATGGCAATGCAGATAATCTGAAAGGCTAAGATTACATATGCTTAAACTAAAAAATAGGATAAGCATATAAATGGGCACACAGGTAAGTTTCAAGGATAACAGCAGTTTTTGTTTCCTGTATATTTTAAATATTCATGATTCTTTTATTTTGACTGAAACATTCTCTCTCTGTGGTTATATTCTCTCATCCTTATTTTTTGTTCTTATGTAGTTTTCCTTAAATATTTTATCAACCATTTGCATATATATGAGTGCGAAAGGTGATTGATACAAAAACCAAATAACAAATGTAAACCTGCAAGGTAAAAGTGCATGGTACTGCCTCTTTCAGATAAAGGTTCCCAGGAGAAAAGAATCCTAGCAGAGGCTGCGGGAGGTTGAGCTTCCGCTTCCCAAAGCGTTTAACAGCTTTCCCAGCAGTCACTGAGTAAGAATGGGAGGTTGGGAAATAGAAGACGCACCACACTGAGCTAAAGCGTGGGTCTAGAAGGGGACCTCCAGCAGGAATATAGTCAGAAGAAGTGGGCTGCTCCGTAAGATCACCAGTTCCCACCTCCAGCCCTCAGGAGTAGAAGACACTTGGGGGTGAAATAAATGTACTCAGATGAGGCAGGTGCAGGAACACGGGGGAGAGCCAGGACTTCATCAGCATGTGGTCAAGGAAAGCATGCACACATAAGAACCTGGGCTCATCCAAGCATTCGCCCAAGAGGGATCTCAATGGTGACAACCCTCAACATATCTTTCTCTTGGGTCTCACTATTCTGTCTGGTTTGGGTGTCCTCTGCATCTGATAAATGTCATTCTGGAAATTTCTTTCCCCCTACTATCTTTTTCTTGTGGAGTTTTGTGTTCTTCATATAGGAAAGCACATTTTTCCAGTGGTTTCTTGAGCAAGTTTGGGTAAAGAATTCTTGGTAAGGAAATAATGTTTCTTTCAAATGTTGAAAGCATTCCATAGTCAACTTCTAGTGTTGCTGTTTGAAAAGACTAAATCCGTTTCTTATTTTGTGTTATCTTTAAGTTATTTGGTTGATTCCCCCCACCCCCCTTTCTCTGTTCTCTAGGATCCTTGTGATCCAGATGTTATACTTCTAGGACTGTTTCTCTGATTTTCTCACCTTTTCTCTCCTGTTTTTTATCTCTGTCTTTTTGCTCTGTTTTCTGAGAGATTCTTCAAGTTCACATTCCAACCCATCTGTTAAATTTTTTATTTCTACTATCATGTTTCTAAGGTTCCTTTTGTTCTCGGAATAGTCGTTTTGTGTTTTAATAGCATTCTGTTTATTTTTCACAAAGGCAATGTTTTTCTCTTATCTCTGAGAATGTTAATTAGGTTTTAAGTTTTCTTCTTCCCCCACAGATTTTCCTCTGTATAGCTTTCTTTCCCTTCCATTTGTTCTGGTCTCCATCTTTCATATTAGAAGCTTTCCTTAAATGTTTAATAATTTGTGGTTGTCTGCTCAGGTTTAAAAGGAGGGAATCCAAAAGCTGTATTGGAAACTCTGGATATATATGTTTGGAGCCTAACATTTGTGAGTTGTGAACTTCACTTATGGTGACTGTGGCATTCCCAAAGTCAGTATCTTAAGTCTTTCTTCTGCCCCTTGGTGTTGGACGGGGTCACCAGAGAAAGCTTTAGTAATACCCTGCTTGTATGGTAAAGGCCTAGGAGCAAAGTGAGAGAAAGAGTCTGGGGTTTAGTACCCCACCTTCAGCACTGCCTGGTGTTAGGCAGTCAAAGTCAAGAGGCCCTCCAGAAAATAAATCTCCAGTTCTCTGTCAGCACGGGATACATTAATTGTTCTTCCACAGGAAGTTGAGGGGATCCAATTGCTTCTCAACCAGCCTTCCTTATTTTCAGCCTCTCCTTTCACTCCGTCTTCCAGGGTGTCTTAGATCCTGAGCCTCTTAAGGATTTTGTGGTGCCAATCTGGCTTTCTCTGCGTCTGCCTTATGAGTTGGCTTTCTGAGGTCTTCCAAGTTCAGTACCATTCATCCATCTGCTTTCCAGCCTCCAAAATTCTTAATCTTTCCTATTCTATGCTTGTGTGATTATGCCTATAAAAACAAAATCAATTTCATGAAGTTTAATTGGAGATTCAGGAAAGAGCAAAATTACATGCACATGTTCAATTTGTCATTATTATCAAGCAGTCCTCTAGCAATTAAGACTTTCAAAAGTAGAAGGGTATGATATTTGAGTATTAGAAAACCTAGTTTCCATTTGTATATATTTTTTGTTCTTTTTATTACTAATTACATTTTTTTCCACTAGCTCTCCAAGTCCTTCACACAGCTGTTCTCAACCTTTCAGAGGGGTTGCCTAAGACCATCGGAAAACACATATTTTCGATGGTCTTAGGAACCGAGACGCCGCTCCTCAATCCGTCTCCAGGCCCACATGCAGATACGCCCACATACGAGTACCTGGCGACCCCTGTGAAAGAGTCGTTCGACCCCCAAGTTAAGAACCTCTGCCTTAACACAGCATTCATTTTTTACATAATTCCCTCTCATGATTCGGATATCTGTTACTTTTTTTTATTGTCAGTCTTTAATTCTAAACAAATATAATAAAATTATCAAATCCAAGATCATTGTGATTTGATCAATGAACAGGAAAAAAAAATCCAGCCTAATTAGTAAAGGAAGAAAACCAATCTAAAACAATGGTGAGATGTCTTATTTTACTTGTGGAATCTACAGACTTTTTTTTAAGTGAAAAAAAAATGTTGGTTTTTGATTATGAAAATGTAATTTAAAAAAAATTTTCATAAGGTTTATTTTAGCCAAACTGATGACATATGCTGAGGAGCAAGATCTTGAATTCTCCCAAGAATGTAAATTTTTGGATTTAAGTAGAGTTGAATAAAAGGATGATTGTTGTAGCTTCTTGCAATGGGCAAATTTGAAAACTTAAACATGTAATAAGGAATTTATTAAATGAATTATATAATTTTTACTATTATGTAGTCATTAAAACCATTAAAGAAGACTGTTAATGGGATAGAATGATATTTAATATTATAATGGATTCTAAAGATAAAATAGATTCCATGATTGTGTGTTATAAAAATTGAGTGTATATATGTACCTTTAAAGAAACTAGATCTACAGCAAAAATATTAATAGTGATTAGCTCTGAGTGGTAGGAATATAAATTATTTTAAAAATATTATTGTATATCTGTATTTTATAAACTTATAGTGAGAGAAGTCATGTAGAATGATCAGGGTAGAAAAGGGATTATTCATTGAGTTAGCTTGTTATATTAGGTTGTTGGAAAAGTCATGACGTATTTTTCTATGTTTTTCATTGCAAAAATGTGTCATGACTTTTCCGACAACCCAATATTTTTACCCTAGAGAATACTCAGAAGAGGACATAATAATTGCTTCAAATATTAAAACAGCTTTTATATGGAACTGAGACGAGATACTCTGAATAACTTAAGGTTGTGGTTCATCGTTAAGGGAAAGTATCCTTGGGTTCATCAGAGATTCTGACCTTATAAACAAGCATTCCATATAACACTAATGGAGGTAGTCCACAAACCACATTTTAAAAACCGGTAAAATTAAGCAAGATTTATAGTGGCCAGAAAGAAAGTAATTAATAAGGAAGGACTACCTAACTGTCCAAAGATGGAAACGCATGGTTTTAACCTCTACGTTCAATAGGGATCTTCCCCCCGGAAACTTCACAGTCAACTATTTGCCTGCCAAACACCTCTGCAAATTTAGATGTTAGATCAATTCTATAATCTTCCACCACCACCACAACCACCCAAAAGTTTCTCCTAGTGTTCTATATTTCAGTTGATAACATAGCCTACCAATTCTCGCCCAAATGTGGGTCATCTTTGATTCCTCTCTCAAGTCCTTCAACCAATCATTCTTAAAGCCCTTTCTAATCTACTTCCTGAATTTTTATTAAGTCACTTCTCTCATTCCCATCCCTCCCACAACTAGTGCCTCATTTCTGTCCATCATCTCACCTTCACTACTATATAGGATTTCTCAGTTGGTCTCCTCAGCTCTACTTTTTTCTTCCTGAAATAAATTTCATACTACTACTAAAGAGATCTGTCTAAAATGTAAACCTCACCGTGTTGTTCAGAAGTTCAAAGCCCTTCAGTGCCTTTCCCAGTCTCCTCAGGATAAAATGCAAGTTCTTTGGTGTGGCATATATAAGATTTTTCATGACTAGCCCATCTAGCCCCTATCTACCTGTTATTTCATCTCTCCCCACTTCCTACATCCTACAGTAGCACACTTAGGTAATCCCTGTACTGTGTACAGATGGTGCTGTTTCTCTTTACTTCTGCCGGTGCTGCCTTCTTTGCCTGGAATTCTGTGCCTCTCCCCTGCAAGTTGTAATAACGTTCCTAACTTGTATCCTTTGTTTCAGATTCACATTCTTCCCTGATAGCCCACTCTCTTCTCAGGAGGGTGGGGTAGCTCTCAGTGTGTTCATTTTTCTCTTTACAAACCTCATTACTTCGCTGAATTATATTTATTTTTGTTTTCCCCATTTCTTTACACACATATCCCAGTAATTTTCTTAAGGGCAGAGGTCTGTGTCTTTCTCATTTTTGTAGTTTCAGTTCTAATGTTGCTTCTGGCACATAGGTCCCCAAATGAGCAAATAAAACCCCTACTATCAAATGTGTAAACACAGGAACAGTTAAGTACTGTCTGATACAGGTTCAACATAACAGCCCTTTGTACCTGGATATTGACTCATTAAAATTGCCTTCTTTGTTTCTCAGGAAAAAATTGGTTTCTCTTATATTTTCTCAGCTCTGCTCCTTTATTTCTGCAAGAGGAAAATAAATCCTTAAAATATCAACTCTTACCACTTTAGTGATTTATTTGGATGGGGGGGTGGGGAGGATAGAAATTTTCAGATTATAATGCCTATTACTACTTTCTCATTAAAGAAAGGCATACTTGGGGCAGCTGGTTAGCTCAGTTGGTTAGAGCACAGTGTTCATAACACCAAGGTTGCCTGTTCGATCTCCACATGGGCCACTAAGATGTGCGCTCCACAACTAGACTGAAAACAACTACTTGACTTGGAGCTGACTGGTCCTAGAAAAATACACTGTTCCCCAATAAAAAATAAAAATAAAAGATTGTTAAAAAAAAAAAGGCATACTTGTAATTAGTTTAAAATGGAAACTGCTGTGAATTATAAAAGGTATATTTGCTCTAGACTTAGTAGCCAAGTTTTGTCCAAGTTTGAGAGCAGTTATATTTTAGAATATGGCTTATTTAACACATGATATTATGAAGACTTAATGTTTCTTCAAGTGTAGCATATCTCTTTACCTTCAGTAAATTTCTTAATCTCTTAGAAAACTTGGTATTTCTGTCTTTAAAGTGGAGATAATCCTTATTACCCAGGCTTGATTTCTTTGAAGAGCAAAATGAGAAATTGGGTATGAAAGCAGGTGGGAAAATGTAAAGCACCATAAAAAAACAGAGTGGAATTTAGTGTTCAGAGGAAGTCTGTTATGTATTTTGATACTACATTTTAAAATAGTATTTTGGCTTTTCTCATTTGGAAGGAGTTTTTCTGAAAAGGGGGGTTGGGGAGGATTTGTAGTTTTTTCTTTTTAAGAATATTAATCATTAGTTTCTTTCACAGCAGTGAAGTGTACTTATCTAGCAGAAAGGTCATCTTTCTGTTGCTAACAAGTTGCTTCATGCTGAACATGAGTACTCCCTAAAATGTATCTGTGATGGTAATTCTTTCCCATGTTCACACTGTAGGTATCTATGCCAGCAGCTCATGCAACATCATCTGCTCCCACCGTAACTTTAGTGCAGCTACCCAATGGGCAGACAGTTCAAGTCCATGGAGTTATTCAGGCGGCCCAGCCATCAGTTATTCAATCTCCACAAGTCCAGACAGTTCAGGTATGTGTATAAAAAGTTCTGCATCTGCTTTTCTAACTGTTGTTTATAGCCATATCTCTCCCCTTTCATTAATTATGAAAATAGGAACATATATAGTTCAGAGTTTACTTTACAGTAAAGGTAATTCTGCATCTGTATAGTCAACGTATGTATAGGAACATACATACACAAGAAAAGACATATAGAATTGATTGGGGAAAATCATTAAGTACACGGGATAAAGTAGAAAGAAATGTTTGGGAGAGACCGTAAGACTGATATATCTCAGTTAAGGAAAATTCAGATACAAAAATAATAACTATGTAATTATTTTCTAAACATGCAATTGGAAAAAAAAAACCCTTGTCAAAAATTAATTAATAACCTTACCTAAGATAATATTTAAATTTAGAGATCACATAAAGCATTTGTAAAACCAGCTATGTTTAGGGTCCTAAATTAGAGTATATAAATTTGAAATTATATATTCAGAAAGTGCACCTTAAGAGTCAGGAATTATGTTGCGCATGTTATCATATTCTTTGGAGAAATTGTTCCTTTGAATTGGATCCAAAGGAATTAAAGGCACGTAGACCTCTGAAGGTGACTGCTCTACTTAGTTGTAAGGAAAACCTAAAGCAGTATACATCTTTGCGGTGAGCTTATTGAAGAAAAAGAAAAGGACTTGAACGTTCATTCAAGTAGGCCATAACCCCAGCCTCCCATTTCATATTTTTTGCTTCACAGTCTTCCTGTAAGGACTTAAAAAGACTTGTCTCCGGAACTCAGGTGAGTCCTAGGTCCTAGATTTGAAGAGAACTATTTTTAGAAAGGAAGGTGAGAAATTATTCTTTGTCTTTGTCCTCTTCAAACATGGAATTCAGGCTTGAATAAAAATCTTGGAGATCTAGGTCTAGGCCAAACTTGTTATTTACCCAGCCATTAGTCTATCGCTTAATTTCCTTATATGTCCTTTCTCCCCGCCTCCCAGTGGTAGTCCAGCACTACTCCAGCACTCTCAGGGGACAGGAGCTCCATGTCCTGAGGTAACCGATCTATAATTAGGGGTAATTGCTAAAATATTATTCCCTGTGATGAACCAGAATATGCCTTTCTATAATTTTACCTGGTGGACCCAGTTCTATCCTCAGGAACTAGTTAATAAGCAAGTTTAACTCCTTTCCTATTGGACCACTTCCTATTCTCTGTCTCCCTCCCCCTTCCCATTTAAAAAGAAAAAGTCCAGACTAAACAATCACCTGTTTTTCTTCAGCTATTTATTATATGGTGTAGCTTTGATTCCTCATCTCTCTCTCTCTGTATTCTCATGGGGGACCTGTTTTGTTTTTATTGAGTATGGTAGCCAGACTGATTGATATTTGCAGAGGGGAGAAGTGCCTCCCTTGTCCTGGAAGCGTTCTGTTAACGTTGAAAGGACATGTTAGATTTTGTCAGTCATATTAGATTATTGGGTATTGAGCTGCTGTTACCCACCTCTGCTTCATTCTGTCCTTGTGCTTTTGGTTTTCTTGAACACTTAGTGGAAAAAAAGAATGTTTTCGTGTGAAACCATTAAGTTGTATGAATTTCCATACTGAAAGATACTGGGGGGGCCGGCTGAGTGGCTCAGTTGGTTAAGAGCTTGCTCAAGAGTTTGAGCTCTGAGCAACAGCGGTTCGAGTCAGCCCGAGCTGAGCAGCCGTGAGCTGCCAACAGGTGGCGGGATGGCTCAGCTAAAAAAAAAAAAAAAGATACTGGGAATGGAATTTGTTAACCAATTAGGAGACAGTGTTGTTCAGGTAAAGACCAAAGAATTTAATGTTTCTGTGGAATCACACTGAGTTATAGTCTCCTATTGTTTTTTTGTTTGTTTGTTTTTTCATTGAATGCTACCTTACTATTCTCCATACTATGCCATTACTCATTCCCTACTTATGTCTTCTTCTTGATAATAGTGGAAAGAACCTGCTAATCAGAAGATTAGATTCCAAACCTCACAATCTTTTTTTTCTTTTTCACTTATAGTAGGAGGTCTTTCTGTAAAGAACACACAAAAACTGTAGCCACAAAATTTAAGATTACAATTTTTGGATATACTATGTGATGCTTAATGCTTTGTTGTATTCTTCATTTTAATCTTTACTTTGCTGCAATAATAATAATTTGGAATTAAGGGTTATATGGCCATTAACTATAGAAATGTGTTCATCTTTATAAGAACACATTTTTCCATTAAGGTGAGCTCTGCTTACAATTGAGAGTGTGAATTCTACAAATAGAGACACAAATCTAGCATTTTTTTTCTTTAAAGCGCCTAAACCATGGAGAACCTATTAAACTTTACTGGTCACTTCAGCTGGTTAACAGTAATTAGCATTAATAACTAGGAAGTAGTTTACATCAGAACAGGTGCTCAAACAATGAGAGAAATGGTCCAAGACGAGAGAATATTAGTATTCTAGAACAGCATTTCCAAAATATATAAGGCACAATTCTCTGGTGTGAGAGTAAGATATTAGGACTTCTGTTTATATTTTTAACCTAAGACTATTAGAAACTAAGCTGTATTAATATTTCATATATGGCTTGCCATTGGTGCCCTAACTTTATCCCTGTGTGTGTGTGTGTGTGTGTGTGTGTGTGTATTATATATATATCTCAGATTTCACAGGTTCTATACAGGGAATCCCCAAAACAATGGGAGTGACACAAATGTATAGACATTAACAGTGGCATCCCCACTTTTCATTTGTTGGTTTGTGATGCATTTTTAATACAGTGCAGTTTAAATGTGTCAGACAGAGGGCTTATGGATTGTTACCTTAAACTATTACATTCATTCCTTCAGTAAATCTTTATTGATCACATGCTTTGTGCCAGTCATTGTTCTAGGTTCTTTGAAAGACAGCAGTGAACAAATAGTACTTCTCTGTTCTCATGAAGATCACATTTAAGAGAAGAGAGACAATGAAAAAATAAAATATGTCAGGTGAGGATAAGAGCTGGGAAGTTGATTAAAGCAGAGGGAAGGGATAGAGAATGGTTTGGAGAGAAGGGAGCTCTATTTTATATCGGGTGGTCAAGTAACATGATGAGCCGAGGGCAGTGAAGGAGACTCGCTAACCCATAAGAATAAAAGCAAATCCAAAGGCCCGAAAGTGAGAGTGTGCTTCACATATCAAGGAATAGCAAGAAGATATGGCTCACATAGAGTGATTGGAGATAAAGTTTTTGATACAATCTTTACAATACATTGTAATGTGATGGGAGCAACAGTAAAAATCTCTTGTACAACAGAGATTCAGTGATTATCATGTAGCAATATGAGTTACTATCTAACGTAAGGATGAGTTTGTTTTTTACATAAGACAAGTGTTCCAAAGTTTCCGCTATTTGTATTGATGGCAAGCAAGGACTTGCAAGGGACATATTACTTATTTTTTTTTGGAGGGGGGAGATTCCCTTTCAACCGTCCTTTCTGGAAGAAAGTGACATGTATGTAAGACTAACTGCTTTTTGAAAGAAACTTGTGCTATAGAGAGAACATTTTGGAAATAAAAGTTTAGAAATGTTTAGTTTACATATGTGTTTTTTAACTGCAAACAGTATAAATGATATACTTTTAAAACCTGGAAATAGAATTTTCTAAAACTATTCAGAAGTCTTCTAGAGTTTCAGTAGGTGTTGTTGACCTTACCTGTTAAAATGTGAAACTATAACTTCTTTAATTAGTGTACAGTAACTGAGCCAAGGAGATGAAAATGTACTAGATAAATGTACTTGATCTCATCAAAAGTTTGTATAATTGGTAGATGAAAATTAAAAATAGTTGATTTAGTAAGGCTCTCTTTAAAATTTTGTTTTAGAATATAACACTTAAAATTTACAAATAAATATATATGCTTATGTAAATTTTTCTTATTTATAAGGGAGATCTGCAGAGCAAAACAGTTTGGAAATCATTACTCTAGACTTTTATTAAACTACTTGATCCATTGAGTAAAAAACTACCTAAACCATGAGTGTGAACACTACTCAAGAAAAGTACTTTAGTTTCCAGGGGACCGCGTATAGTTTGAGAAGACATCTAACATTACCATTGCTTTTATTTTTGCTGATATTTTATTTTGAAATTTCAAAAAACCTCAAAATAGGAAGATTCTCCCCCCCCCCCACACACACACCCATATAAACAAGAAGTATACGTTTAAATGAAAGTTGAGAATACCTCTCTAAAACTTTACAAATACAGTGGTGATTTGGCCTTCTTAAAATTTCTTGACTTATTTAATCTTAAGTGGCCAAGGTGAAAGACCTATTTAAGGAGCTCAGGAAGGGGCTTATAAGACAGGTGACAGGAGGGGGGGCCCAGAGGAAGCACCTGTATCACTGGAATGTGACAGTGGTCTGTGATATCATTTTCATAGGGTTGTTTTTAATAGTCTATTAAATATAGAACTATAATTAATAGTTGTTATTTACAAAAAAGATTTTTGACATGATTTTTATTAGTCTAAGAAATGTGGGACCACTGTGTTTTTTGGCTTTTTGGTAGATAATCCATAGGAATTGATTTCATAGCTCTCAGTAATTACTATATAGTGATAAATTAATTCTTCTGTCTGAATTGACAAAATCTTTTATTAGATTAGGGTTTTTTTCTCCTAAGCGCAATAGATCCACTGAGTTTTAAACAAAATCAAAGGCTATATATAAAAAAGCAACATGAATTTATTTCATTTTGTAGCATGTTTTAAAGTTGGGTCATTTATGTAGCATGTTTTAAAGTTGTTTCCATGATTTTTCAACTTGGGAATAGTGTGCTTAAGTCACTATGTCCTTAAAAAAGGTTTAAGGTTGAAGGTCAAAGAATGAAGGCAGAAAGAACAATAAAGGAACTAAGGTTCTGAGAAGTATTAATGAAGGTAAATGCTTGTCATGGTACTGTCCACTGAGTGCAGTCCTGTTATTCCTTGAAATTCTGACCACCTACTGAGGCCTTCTCACAGCTCCTCATCTGTTCTACATCTATGAGAAAGTCTGTGCAGACTTTGCTGAGGGGGCTAGTTAAAGCAGCTATAGATCAGTGGAAAATTGTTCTGTGTGCTCCTTTGGCAGTCACTACAGCATTATTACTTTGCGAAGAATCACAGATCAGCCTTTTTATCTCGTTTCTGGATTCCTTAAATGTTACTTGTTAATTTTTAGGTCTTTAAGACTATACTTCTTATACTTTAAAGTGTTTGGATGAGGCATATTATTTTATGGTAGGTATATTTTGTGAACGATTATTGGATTTACCTAATTTCATTATCAAGTTGACTGCATATCACAAAGCCCTGTCAAAATGAATGCCTACTCTCGAACCCTTAGGCTCAGACCACATACAGAGTACCTTTGGGATTTCTCAACTTCCTCTGAATATGTTTTTTCTCTTTGCCACTGCCATAAATTATGACCTGGAGCTAACCCACACAGACCCTTTTCCCTGGTTAAATCTGATTCTCACTTGGACAGTATCACACACACCTACCGTGTTTTCCCAAAAATAAGACCAGGTCTTATATTAATTTTTGCTCCAACAATCTACATTTATTTATTTATTCATGTACAAAAATCTACTTTTATTCAAACAGTCATGTCTGGCTGACGATCTTAACTGAGGCTTATGTTTGGGGTAGGGCCTATATTACAAGCATCCTGAAAAATCATGCTAGGGCTTATTTTCCAGTTAGGGCTTATTTTCGGGGAACCGGTAATTCAGGAAAGAGCAAGAGGGTCTGACTGAGCAGACTAGGGAAACTTGGGAGTACAGATTTGACCCTAGGTGAATAAACTTCTAGCCTAAAAATGGTCTAAAAACACCTCTGGATTGCTGCTTCTGACAAAACTGGTTTGAGATTGGAACCAATAGGGTACTGATGCTTGTAAAAACGTTTAAAACTGAGATACCAAATATTGACAGTGGCTCCACTACTTCTTAGTTCTGTGACTGTGGTAAGTTACTTAACCTCTTCGTGTCATAGTTCTTCCATCTATAAAATGAAATATAGTAATCGTACTTATCCAGCAGCTAATGTTACTGTGAATATTAGCAAGTATTAAGTAATATAACATGTTTGTGCTTTACCAGAGCGCCTAGCACATAGTAAGTTGTTGGTAAATGCGAGTTACTATTATTATCCCATGTAAAATCTTTATTCAACTTATCATCATTATTTTTCAATCCAGGGATACTTTCCAGAAATGCAGTTATTTACCTTGAGTGTTTGCTTAATAAAAATTGTAGAATGCCAACTTTGAACCATGTCTATACGTACCAGAGAGCTTCTTCCTAACTTGCTAGAAACCACCATCAGGAACATGGTGGGAGATCGCTGATCTTATTTGTATAATTGTAAATGTATTCACAAGTGTTTACACAGTAAACAGTAAAGGAAAATATTTGTATAGTCCTATATAGACTTATGACCAAGTATTGAGTCATTTATTCTTTCCTTCATGTCAGAAACCTTATTTTACTTGATAGTTTTGTTCTAACAACTATAAGAAAACAACTGACAGGTAATATTAATGCCTTCAGAATTGATTACATGAAGTCCTAAAAGAAATTAAGCTGAATTTGGGTATCATAAAAATTTCATTTTGACAAAATTTTTAGGTCCTCTGACTTTTATAGAATAAGTAAAGGGAAGAGGAAAGTGATTGGTATGGTTCTCTCTCTTAAAAAGTGATTTTTTTTAAGCTACTGAAGCATGTATAAAGTTCACATATGTTCTTTTATATTTGACTTTTTAAAATTCATAAAAATTGTATGGGGACTAAATTTGATTATCAAGATAAAGTTCTTCTTTATTTTCAGATTTCAACTATTGCAGAAAGTGAAGATTCACAGGAGTCAGTGGATAGTGTAACTGATTCCCAAAAACGAAGAGAAATTCTTTCAAGGAGGCCTTCCTACAGGTATGGAATTTAATAGTTAAGAGAATTTAGAATCTTGGGATGAGGAAGAAGGGGAAGGGATTAGACAGCATAAATAGGTAACTACAGTATTGCCACAGTGGTATGAAAGACAGTTTGGGGAATGTAATTAATAATGTAAATATTTTGTAGGGTGTCAGATGGTCACATGTCTTGTTAGGGAGACCACTTCAAGGATGGGGTAGAGGCTTGATCACTGCATTGTACACCTGAAGCTGATGTTGAATAATATTGTATGTCAACTATAATTGAATATATATTGGGTTGTCAGAAAAGTCATGACGCATTTTTGCAACAAAAAACATAGACTTTTCCAACAACCCAATATATAGTCACGGGATGTGGAGTATAGTGTGGGAGTGGAGTCAATAGAATTGTAATAGATATGTATGATTGGGGGGGGTGTCACTTGGAGTGGTAAAAAGTATAATTATTGCATTGTGTTGTACGCCTGAACTAATTAAAAACAAACAAAAAAAGAATTTAGAATCATAGATGTCTGAAGACCAATTAGCTGCTCAGTTCAGGACCATATAGCTTACTAATCTTCACCTTGAGGTACTTATCTCAAAGTAAATTGAAGCTTATATAGAATAAAAGCACGTCTTACTCTGCACAGTCCTGGGAAAACACTGACATTTTTTTCTGTTTCTGTAAATTATGCCATCTGCTGCTTTTCTGTTAAAGTGTTTGGAATACATTTGATAAGGTCATAGCATTTTCCATTTACATGTCGGTTCTGAAACTATACTATTCATCTACTTAGCAACACATTTGCAAACCATTTCTGTGCCACCGTTTATTAATTTAATAGTTGTTCAGGGTGATGCTTTGTAGATATCCCCTAATTTTAGGGACACCTTACTGTAGTTTTTGTATTCAGCTGTAGAACTTGCCTGGTCCATGCCTTGCCTCCAAGATGGACCAAAACCATTTTTTGTTTTTTTTCAGTTACAGTTGATATTGAATATTATTTTATACTAGTTTTAGGTGTACAGCATAGTGGTTTAACATTTATATGCTTTATGAAGTGATCCGCCAATTAGTCTAGTACCCACGTGGCACTATACATAGTTGTTGCAACATTATTGACTATATTCTCTGTGCTGTACTTTACATCCCCGTGACTATTTTGGAACTACCAATTTGTGTTTCTTAATCCCCTCACCTTTTTCACCCAGCCCACCAGCCCTCCTCCCCTCTGGCAACCATCAGTTTGTTCTTTGCATCTATGAGTCTCTTTCTGTTTTGTTTGTTCATTTTGTTCTTTAGATTCCACATGAAAGTGAGATCATATGGTATCTGTCTTTCTCAATGTGACTTATTTCACTTAACGTAATACCCTCTAGGTCTGTCCATGTTGTCGCAAATGGTAGGATTTCATTATTTCTTTATAGCTGAGTAATATTCCGTTGTGTATATATACCACAATATACCCATTGGTATATTTACCAATGGGTATATACATACCAATATATATCCAATGTTCTATTGATGGGCACTTGGGTTGCTTCCATATCTTGGCTATTGTAAGTAGCGCTGCAGTGAACATAAGGGTGCATATATCTTCTCAAATTAGTGTTTTGGATTTCTTTGGATAAATACCCAGAAGTGGAATTGGTGAGTCATAAAGTAGTTCTGTTTTCAGTTTTTTGAGGAACCTCCAAACTGTTTTCCACAGTGGGTGCACCAGTTTGGAATCCCACCAGTAGTGTACAAGGGTTCCCTTTTCTCCACATCCTTGCCAGCACTTGCTGTTTGTTGATTTATTGCTGATAGCCATCCTTATAAGTGTGAGGTGATATCTCATTGTGGTTTTAATTTGCATGTCTCTGATATTTAGTGACATTGATTATCTTTTCATATGTCTATTGGCCATCTGTATGTCCTCTTTGGAGAAATGTCTATCCAGGTCTTCTGCCCATTTTTTAATTGGATTGGGTTTTTTTGGTGTTGAGTTGTATGAGTTCTTTATAAATTTTGGATATTAACCCTTTATCACATATATCATTGGTAAATATCTTCTCCCATTCAGTAGGCTGTCTTTTTGATTTGTTGATGGTTCCCTTTGCTGTGCAAAAACTTTTTATTTTGATGTAATCCCATTTATTTATTTTTTTCTTTTGTTTCCCTTGCCCAAAGAGATGGATCAGAAAAGTATCACTAAGAGCAATGTCTGAGAGTTTACGCCAATGTTTTCTTATAGGAGTTTTATGGTTTCAATCTTACATGTAAGTCTTTAATCCATTTTTAGTTTATTCTTGTATATAGCGTGAGAAGATGGTCCAGTTTCATTTTTTTGCATGTATCTGTCCACTTTCCCCAACACGATTGATTGACAAGACTGTCTTTACCTCACTGTATGTTCTTGTCCTCCTTTGTTACAGATTTAAATGACCATATAGGCATGGGTTTACTTTGGGCTCTCTTTTCTGTTCTGGTGATCTATGTGTCTGTTTTTATTCCAGTACCATGCTGTTTTGATTACTGTAGCCTTTAGTATAGTTTGATATTGGGTAGTACGATACCTCCAGTTTTCTTTTTAAGATTGCTGTGGCTGTTCCAGGTCTTTTGAGGTTCCATATAAATTGTAAAATTACTTGTTCTAGTTTGGTGAAAAATGCCATTGGCATTTTGATAGAGATTTCATTGAATCTATAGATTGCTTTGGGTAGTGTAGACTTTTTAACAATGTTAATTTTTCCTATCCATGAACACAATATATTCTTCCATTTATTTGCATCTTCTTCAATATCTTTCTTCAGTGTCTTACAGTTTTCCGAGTACAGGTCTTTTGCTTCCTTGGTTAAATTTATTCCTAGGTAATTTTTTTTTTTGGATGCAATTATAAATGGCATTGTTTTCTTAATTTTCTGACCTTTCATTATTAGTGTATAAAAATGCAGCCAGCTGGGCCGACCGAGTGGCGCATTGGGGAGTGGGCTTGGGACGCCGGCTCTGAGCAGCAGGGCCCAGGTTCGGATCCCACATTAGGGCCACTGCGCCCTCTACAGCTAAGATGGTGAACAACAGCTTGACCTGGAGCTGAGCTGCTGTGAGTCGCCGTCGCCGGCGTAGGCTGCAGTGAAGCTGCAGTGGGCTGCCATAAGCTACCATGTGTGGCTGGAGG
>NW_017731540.1:799022-845025 GCF_001890085.2 Hipposideros armiger | reverse complement strand
TTCTTTAGTTTTTTCTTGGAGTCTTTCAGGTTCTCTGTATAGTATCATAACATCTGCAAATAATGAGTTTTACTTCTTCCTTTCCAATTTGAATGCTTTTTGTTTTTCTTGTCTGATTGCTGTGGCTAGGACTTCCAATACTGTGTTAAATAAAGGTGGTAAAAGTAAGCATCTTGTCTTGTTCTTGATTTAAAGAGAACACTTTTAGCTTTTCCCCACTGAGTATGTCAGTTGTGAGTTTGTCATGTATTGCCTTTATTATGTTGAGGTATGTTCCTTCTATTCCTACTTTGCTAAGAGTTTTGTATCATAAATGGATGCTGGATTTTGTCAAATGCTTTTTGTGCATCTATTGATATGACAATGATTTTTATCTTTTCTTTTGTTTATGTGACGTATCACACTAATTGATTTACAGATATTAGACCAACTTTGCATCTCAGGAATGAATTCCACTTGATCGGGGTATATGATATTTTTAATGTATTGCTGAAATCAGTTTGCTAATATTTTGTTGATAATTTTTGCATCTGTATTCATCAGGGATATTGGCCTATAATTTTCTTTTTTTTTATTGTTTTTTTCTGGTTCCAAAACCAATTTTTTTTATATGTAGAAATCGGCTCCATATTCAAAATCTCCAGGAAGAGCAATGTCACAAATCTTCATAAGCTTACTTCAGAGTTTAATAAACTTCAAACTTATAATATTCTTCTTTGTTATTAGTCTAAATTATTTTATGTATATTTTTATTTTTCAAAGGGATGGTTAATTTTTTTTCCACTCAGGTAGTAAGCTAGTCATTTTCTCTATCTTCACACTTAAATTAAGGATCCTAAATGAATATGAAGAAATTGATTTTGTGGTCTAAAGAAATTTTGTTACCAAGAATGTATTGTATGCATTTATACTGATAAGTTCTTTTTTTAAAAATATAGCTAGCTTTAGATTTTAACATTGAAGTATATCTCATGTTAGTATGTAACACATTTGATTCTGAAGCAAATCCAACCAGGTATTAAGTAAGAAACAAGCCATGGGGCTTGTCTGTATATAAATTCTAGGGAAATCTTAGCTGTAGAACTTATAAATATGAGTTGTATGTTGAAAAAAAATCTTTTATTTGCCTTAATTGGCTTGTAGCCTATATCCCGGCAAATATCATTTAAGTAGTAATACCTTAATAATAAAATAGAAGATGCCTGAGACCACACTTATGTAGAGAAAGGGCTGCTTTCTTGAAAGGTTATAGTATCTTCCCTTACAGTCAAATCTCAGTGGGGTACCATTATTTTGTTTTAAGTTTATGAATTCTTGAAACCTAGTCTCTGTGTCTTGATTATAACAAGATCTCTAATAACAAAGTCCTTATGATATGCTTGTGAGGTTGGAGAAATGGGGATTAATTGATAATACAAGATGGGTTTTTATTGGAACAACCCAGCTTTAATTTATTCCCAGAGGAAGTCCTTGAAGAGCTCTCACTTAGGCTCACCTGCCTTGGTATTTTTACCAGCAATTTAGCTGAAAAACACAGAAGCCATGCTTATCAAATTTGTAAATGACAGAACTTTAATAGGTAAGTATCCTAATGGATAGGAGCATAAGTACTTTCAAAGATCATAGCAGCCAAGGGAAAAAGACTGAAATAGGATGAATTGGTGGCGATGACTGTAAAATTTCTGAACTTGAATTTAAAATCTGTTATTCACAGTATAGGATTCTGAATCAATTCATTTTAAAAAGATAATTATGTTCTTTAATTATTACTGATGGGATATGTTGCCAAAAAAGCCAATATACTGAAAGGCTACATTGGTTAAAAAAAAAAAAAAACCACCCAGATTCTGGATTAAGCGAGGGAATTACAATTGAGCCTTGAACAATTCAGGTTTGAACTGCGTGGGTCCATGTTCAAACCCATATTGTTCAAGGGTCAGCTAACATTTGGGAATCCTCATATGCGGAGGGCCAACTTAAGTTATAGTGGATTTTCGACTGCACAAGCAGTTGGAGCCCCTTACCCCCTCGTTCAGGGGTCAACTTCAGTAATCTCGCTGCTTAGACTATGTCTGGAATGTACTTTAAGAGAAAGTGAACTGCAACTCCAAGGGTAGAATGAACAAGATGGTCTGGAGCAATGGTTTGAGAAACTGGTAAGAGAAGGCTAAGAATGATCACTGGCCTCATGCAAAAGAGAAATAGATTTATTTGTAGGTCTAGAGTAGTCACTTTTATACTTTTTTTTACCACAATCCACAAAAAGAAATATATCTTTACAGTTCTCTATATACTACATACAGTTATTCATATATACATACAATTACAGTCATATATAAATATATATGTGTGTGTGTGTGTATACAGATATACACATATGTACAGCATATCTATATATAGGCATCTGAAGCACAAGTTCCACAAAACAGTACTCATGCTTATCATGTGTGATGTTCAGCTGTTTTTTGTTTATTGTTTTATGTTGATTGTAATATACTTCATTGTTTTCATGGTTCATATATGGATTGTGGCCTCATTTTGAAAAACATTTCTCTAGAAACCAGTATTACTCAAAGTGTGGTCCACAGACCAAACTGATAAGTCAGCATCTGCTTAGAAGTGCAAATTCTTGGGCCCCTACCCCATACCTAATGAATTAGAATCTCTGGGAAGGGAACCTAGGAGTCTGTGTATAACATGCTCTTCAAGTGCTTCTTTGTATGCTGAAGTTTGAGAAACAGTGCTCTAGAGCAGCAATACCCAAAAGTGTGATCTGTCCACAGCTGTTTCAAATAGTGATGTTTTCTCATTCACAGAGAGATAAAGGAGAGAGAATCATCCTTACAATAAGAATAGGAGTTTGCTAAATGAGAACAGGAAGATATAGAAAAGAACAACTAAAAAATCTTGGAAATGAGAAATACAAACCAGGGAATTAAAAAACAATGACAAACCAGTAAGTGTGATAAACTAGATACAAGTAGATGATAAGAGAATTGGTAAACTGGAAGGGAACTGAGAAGGTAACTCAAAATGGAGAACAGAAATAGGTAGAAAATGTGAAAGACAGGTGAAAAGTCATGGAGCATAGATAGAGTAAGGTGCTTCAATAGAAGCATTTATAGAATTTCCAGAGGGAAAATTGAGAGGAAAATGTTTAAAGAGGTAATAGAATATTTTTTAAAACACCTGTAAAGGTAATTACATAGGTAAATATAAAAACCAGTATTATTGTAGTTTTCCTTTGTAACTCCTTTTTTCCTATATGATTTGAAAGACAAATGCATAATTATAAATCTGTTAATGAGCACACTGTATGAAGATATAATTTGTGACGATAACATAAGGGGGCAGAGTTTTGATAGACTGTTAAAGCTAAGGTATTAATTCAAACTCAATTGCTAGAAATTTAACATGTCAAAAATTACTTGACTTAGGATTTTTTCCCCTCCTGCGATTATGTTGTTCATTTGAAATATGGTAAAGTTCATTTGTTTTTGTTTGTATTTCATTTTTAGGATTTTCCCCATCCTTGTTGATATTTTGTTTTGAATATGGAAACATTAACAAGGTTCCAAAAGTCACAATTGTACAAAAAAATATATACTCAGAAGTGTCCCCACTCATTTCTTCTATCTGTTTTTACTTCTTTCCCACCTGGCCCTGTAGAAAACTAATCTCATTAAACTCTGGTTTATCCTCTCTGATTTTTTTCTTGAACAGATGAGCATATACATGTATATTTTCTTATTAGACTTTCTTATACAAAAGTATCCATTATTTGATGAACCATAGTTTATTCAGCCATTCTCCTATGTGTGGGCATATAGATTGTTTCCAGTATTTTGCTGTTACAAACCGTGCTACCATGAATATCCTTATGCATATATATCTTTGTACTGTTGGAAGTATATCTTAAGGGTAAATTCTTAAAAGCAACATTGCTGTGTAAACACATTTAGTTTTGTTAGGTGTTGCCAAATTCCTTCCATTAGGGTTATGCCAATTTTATACTCTCAACAGCAATGTATAAGAGTGTCTGTTTTCTTACAGCTTTGCTAACAAACATATTGTTCTGCTTTCTTTTTATCATCACCAGTCTGAGAGTTGAAAAGTTTAAAATCCATTTTTGATCTTTTCCCCCTTAATTTTTAAGAGTTCTTTGTATATCAGGGACATTGCCCCTTTATATATAATACAGGTAAGCATTTTCTCCTAGTGTTGATCATCTTTTGACTTCATTTTTGGTGTTCTTTGCCATGCAAAAGGATTTTTTTCCCCTGTAGTCAATTTTATTAAGCTCTTCTTTACTTGGACCTGGATTTTGAATCACAGGCTTTCCTCACATTCCGTTTAAAGAAAAATTCATCTGAGTTTATTCTAGTCCTCATATGGTTTCATTTTGACATAGATCCCTGGTCCCTTTTTAGTGTACTCTTGTAAATTTTATTTTAAACTTCTGTTCTAAGCACTAGCAGGTTTCTACCAGTTTTCTGATATTTTTCCTATTATCTGTATTAAGCCAGTAACTGTTACTTTTATTTGAATTAATATAATTTTCTATTTTTCTAGGAAAATTTTGAATGACTTATCTTCTGATGCACCAGGAGTGCCAAGGATTGAAGAAGAGAAGTCTGAAGAGGAGACTTCAGCACCTGCCATCACCACTGTAACGGTGCCAACTCCGATTTACCAAACTAGCAGTGGACAGTATAGTGAGTAATAAATATTTCTGTTTTGGAAAGTGAGATAAAAAACTAATGTCTGCATTCTCCTTAAAGGACTCGTATAAGTGCCAACTCTTTTCTCAATCTCAGCTGCCATTATTACATTTCCTTTACTGTTCAATATGCAAATTCTGTAACAAGTATTTTCTTCAGGGTTTTTAGTTAGGATTCCTCAGGTTGTAAGCCCTTTAAATGGCCCTTTGTTTTATGCAGATGCTGGAGAGTCTTAGAAGTTTTTTGAATCACTACTTAAGGATTTTAGTCCTCATGTAATATACGATGTTAATTGAGATAAAGAAAATAATCATTCTTTGATTGTGTTTAAGGCCAAAATGGTGTCATTATTCATCTGTTGTAATGCTTCATCTTCCCTTCTAGCATTTTAACATCATATTTAATGTTTCGTGATTGGGGTGGAGAGGCTTGGTTGTAGTCTACTAGTACATTCAATTATTATTCCTTTTAATATAAAAGTATATAGTCAATTATGATACTGAAAACATAAGGACTGCTGAAATTAAATCTAACAGCAAGGAAAGATTTCCTTTGCAAAATTATCAGTTTCCATTTCTGTGATAGCTCTGACACTTAGGTATCGCTCATCTTTCACCTAAATCTGTTATAAAGTACTTTGAGTTCCGCTTTTGTTTGATCAGAGGCATTTGTGTGAACGGTGCTTTTTGTTCTTTTTCCAATAGCTTTTTGCTCCCAAAATGCCTCACATACTGATTTCTTCATTAAATCCAGTGCTACCCATTATATTCCGCCCCCCTCCTTAATTGCAAATTAAATCTACACATTGAAACTCTTACTCCATTAGTTTTCTAATGCTCTGGGGTGGCCTATGTCAGAAATATATAAGTTTGACTCCCAAGTTAATAGTTGTAGTTCTCCCAAAGTTGAAACTTGGTAAGAGAAGGTATTCTTAATGAAACTTCTTGTGCTCTGTAAGCTTAATAGAGTTCTGTCATCTTTTTCCTTCTTAAGTTCTTTGTTGGCAGAGATAAACAGGTACTATCTATATACTTGTACGTGTGTATTTTTTAGCCAAATAATTTGAGTTATTCAAGATGTATGTTCCAAGACATTGATACATGACCTCAATTTTTCCCCTCCCTTCAGCACGCCTGAGGGATATAGCGTGCGCCTGTAGTGACAGTGATTCACTTAGTGCAGCGATTCACACTTGAACTAGAAAGCATCTCCTTAGGAAAGAGGCATATCAGAATCACAAATAAAGGCGTGAAGTTCAGAAAAGTAGATGTTTAATTTGGCACACTGCTCTCCAGCAACTGAAAATCGCTAGTTTTAAAAGGTTAATACTTTGAGATTTTTAAAAGCTTATTCATTATCTTTATCCCTTATTCTCTCTGTATGTACACATATGGCCTTGATGGAACTGATTTAAAGTTATGTTCTTGTTTGTCATTAAGAATCAATGTAATGACTATTTAGATATACAACAACAGTTATATATCTCTTAACTTGTAAAACAAATATATGGTTGTGAAAATTCAAATGGTAGAGGTCCATAGTATTAATAAAAAGTAAAAATCTTTTTCATCGCTCCCCAGTAGTAAGAGTTTGGTATATATCCTTCCATTCTTTTTCATTCTGTTTTGCATACACATGTTATATATTTTTATGCAAGTGAGACCTACATTATTTGTATACTGTAGACAGATATATACACAGTTAAGTGTATTGTGTCTTTAACAGCTACATTGTGTTTCACTGTATAAGTATAACATTTATTTAAACATTTCCCCACACACACATACTGATGAACATTTAGGACATTTCTACTGTCTCAAACAATGCTACATGAACATTCTTAAATATCTATTAATGTCCCACTGGGGTTGCATCGGAAGAGTAGAGTTGTTCAATCAAAGCTTATTCTGCCCAATTGTCCTTCCCAGTGGCTGTACCAATTTGTGTTCCTTCCATAAATTGGTTATGGTTTTTTATTAATACTATTAGGTACTAGTTTTAGCCATGCTTGGTTCACTGTCTCTGATAATAAATTCTTGTTTCTAGGTAGAAAAACGTGTCTCATTTTGAGCTTGAATTTTTTTGTTGCATTAAATAAAACTGTAACCCATTGTTTTCCTCTTTGTTTTGGCTACTAGAATCTCAGCTAAGTTTATGTTTTTATTATAATTATATTCTTTCCTTCTAGATTTTCTGATAGAATTATTATATACACCTAGAGATGCTTGACTTCTACCTTTTTCTTCTTGTTTTAATGAATTTAGTCTTATTGAAAGCTACCTCAAATCCTTTTGGAATTAATCAGGTGTATAAATAAATATCTAGAAAAACCATATTTGATAGGATCAGACTTCAGACCTCTTTCATATGTATATGATCTCATTTGATTTTTATAACAATTGTATTTACTGGCTAGAACCAGATATTTTTATTTTTACAGAAGAGATAACAGATTCAAACAACAGTTTAGTGATGGAACTTGGACTAAAACCCAATTCTCCTCATACCTAGTTTTCTACTTCTTTCTTCCCACCTTGAGTTCATTGGTATTTAGCCAAGAACAAAGCTATGTGTGTTAAATACAGTGGAATTTGCTTATTAACTATATGAGAAATTATGGTTTGATTCTCTTAACCTTCCAATTCTTTCAAACTTGAAATATCCAGCAATATTAATCTCAGAATAGTTCTTACATGTTACTTTTGTTACCTTGTCTAAGATAAGTAAAATTTACGGGATTAACTAAAGTGGATGGATTGTATACTCGTATGCCAGTATCTTAATTTCCACACATATCATGGCTAAACCAAATCATAGCCATTAACTGTTATTATTTCTTTAATGAACAGGAGATAATAAACTTGCCATATAGAGATGACTTAGGATATTAGTTACTAAAGCTGAGTGACAACTGATCCCAAATTAATTCCCTTCAACAGACAAAAAGTAACATGCTTAAGTCAGACATGTTGACTTATTTAGTTAAAAATCCATTATGCAACTTTATATGTAATAATGTAGTTTTTATCCTTCTGTTTTTGGAAAACTTGAACTCTTAACAACAGAGAAAGTGTCTAGAGAAGGATCCAACTACCTGTCTCAATGCTGGTGTCTAAAGGATTGCTTCTTCCAAATACAATGATTTCTTTCTCTTTTTTTAACTGTTTCCATGTACTCTACCATAAAGGTGAATTCAGCTTTTTTTATAAAGTAAAATATCTGTTAGTATGAGCCAAAGTTGATTACTTTGTAACAGATGAATGACAAGTTTAGTTAATTAGTGGATAATCAACAAAAGATCCTATATGAGAATGCTTGGATATGTAACTTAGAAATAGCAGTAAAGTATTTTTTTTCTAAGTAATATTCTTGAACTCTGATTTTAAACTCCATGAGAGACTATGATAATTAAGTTCCTTAGGACATTTCCGTTGTTTCATTGAGTGGACTTTTGTTACAGTTTTTGCATTGCTAGCAAGTTAGAGAAAAGCATGTACTACTGAACTGCTTTATTAATTATGCATTAAAACAACCCTTTATTGGATGCCTATTACATGCCCATTTCAGTGCTAAGTACATTAAAATAGAGAAGAAAAACCACATTTCCTACTTCCAGAAATTTATTTACTAGTGGAACAGCAAATATTAAACAATATAAATATTAGATAGTTAACGCTAAAATAAAATATGGATCACAAAGTGGTACCTCCTCTGAACTAAAGATCTTCAAAAGAAATTTAATATTTTCTTATTTATGTACTTTTAAAAAATTAACAGACATTATTATAAATTGTAATGTGGTTCAGAGAGTGTATTTGTATTACAGAAATTGGATATGGGTTTCCTGAGCAGAAAGTTACTTGAGTGTACCAAGTCCTTGGCAGTGTTATTTGCTGTAATTCCTCCTAGCTTATGTCTTGCAGATTATTCTACTTTGAATTTAGCGTTTTGTCAAAGTCTTAAATGGTATTAATTAAACTTGTAACAATAAAATTCATTGGGTTTTAGTTGCCATTACCCAGGGAGGAGCAATACAACTGGCTAACAATGGTACCGATGGGGTGCAGGGCCTGCAAACGTTAACCATGACCAATGCGGCCGCCACTCAGCCGGGTACGACCATTCTACAGTATGCACAGACCACTGACGGACAGCAGATCTTAGTGCCCAGCAACCAAGTTGTCGTTCAAGGTAAGACAAGTCAGACTTCATAGGAGAGTGTGGCAAATCCTTTGAAGTGCTAAAAACTTTATAAACTCAGAAAAAGTAAGTATGATACTATTAAAATGTAGTTAACTTTTTTCATTATAGATATTTTCCATGAATTCTTCCATTATTCAAATTGGACCAAAATGTCATGGCATAAAAACAACTATTTTCAGTTTTAAAAATATAACATCTTTCTTTAACACGTCTAGCATTTGGCGATAGAAGAAACAAGATAGGTTAGAGGGAGAGAGAAATCGGGATTTAGGAAAACTAGATTCCAGGGCGGTATCGTGGCCCAGCGGTCTAAGGCGCTGGATTAAGGAAAGCTAGATTCTAGATCTGACTGTATAGATTTGCTATATCTTGCCTTGAGTAAGACCCAACCTCTGTGGGCCTCATTTTTTCTCATGTGTCAAATGACAATTGTACTAAATCACTGATAAGAATATCTGGAGGTTCAAAATTCTGTTTCTCTGCTTTTTATTCAAAAGGAATTTATATCCTCATTTCTAAGATCATTTTTTTATTTCAAATGAAAGCATTATATTCTGAAAAATCTTATACCAGTATGCAACTCTGCTGGTCTGTGGAGAAAAGTAGTAGTTAAATCCTTGATTAATTATAAAAAATAGCTTTTTTCTGTTTGATTTTTTAATTTAATTGAAAGGGCTTTTTGTTGTTTTCTTCCTGTTTGTTTCAGAGGTCTTTATGGATAGGAGTTAACCATTTTTCTTTGAATCCATTTGAATATTTTAATAATACGGTTTATGCCAGATTGAAAATTTGCATTTGAGGAAATAATAAAGGTTTCTAAAAATATTTTCATTAATATGTTTTGCCTCTGTTAGGTAATGACAGTTGTGCCCCTTCATCATGGCTAATCCTTGAATAATCCTAAAACATCAACTAGAGAGAGTCATCATTTATTTAAAGGGCCCTAATGTATTTACAGAACATATTCTGTTACTAAACAAATAATATTTGAAGAAGATAATATTTTGCTTATTAATGGGAGTAAAAAACACCTTTTCACTTTACATGCAGGTACTCAAAAATTGTAAAGCAGGATGTCAGTGAATTTGAATTCTGAACGTCAGTTTGAAGATGGTAACATGTTTAGTATATAAATCTTTTCCACTCAAACTACACATGTTAATTAATGTTAACAAATACAGATAATTTTATAAAAACCTTCAAATTCTTTCAGATAGTGTTAGGTTCCATATTCTTAGGAGGGCATATTATTAAGCTGCTTTTAGAAGCAGTTTGACAAGTAGTGACTGTTTCTTTTCACAAGTGATGATGGATCATTTAGTTAGAAGAACAAAACTTTATTTAGCTGTTATTATTTACATTAAATCAATGTTTACAATATAATTGGCATCACGTGGTACACTTTCTCATACTTTTTCATTTTGTTTCAATTAGAAATTTATAATAGTTGACCATAATGCTTTATTTTCTCTTCCATTTTGCTATTTTATGAAAAATCATGGTCGTTTTTATGTCGTGGCAAGAGTCTACTTGAAATTTTTTAATATGAATTTACCAATATCAAAGGAAGACATTGAGGACTATACTCTATCTAGGAAGATCATCCAAGCTGTGCCCTACTTACCTTTTAGACTTAAGGTTGGTAAGCATGTTAACAGAATAGAACTGCATTCCAATGAAAGATAAATAAACAGCCCAGCAGACATAGGTTAAGACCTCTTTTGTCCAAGTGTCTATACTAATAAATACATTAAATTGAGAATTATTTCTCAGTAAGACCCAAAGAGTAATGGTTCTTTCAACATTTTAGTCAGAATCATCTGTTCCTTTTATTCCCCTTTTAATCCAAAATGTATGTTTAGATTGATGATTGACACATGTAGTTTTACCAAGTCACAGTGCTTCAGTGTCTTACACCATGCTCACCATTTTCTTTTCAGCTGCCTCTGGAGATGTACAAACGTACCAGATTCGCACAGCACCCACTAGCACCATTGCCCCTGGAGTCGTTATGGCATCCTCCCCAGCACTTCCTACACAGCCTGCCGAAGAAGCAGCACGAAAGAGAGAGGTTCGCCTAATGAAGAACAGGTACATATACTGCATTTACTTAGATTATTATAAGTCAGGTGTGTCTTCAGAATGTGACAGATGTGTGTCTTTGTGTCATTTACATCTGCTGGCAGTAGGATCTTTGTGTTGAGTTTTTTCTGGTAGAATTAATGGCTCTTGCTAAAAACTTCTTTATTTAATAAGCTGCACTTATGAGTTGGTTAATGAGATTATGGATCAATCTTTGATCATAGAGTAGTTCTCTTTCATGCAATTTCTCCATGAGACTTTTAGTGCACAATTTGGTATGTTTTCACTAGGCTTTAACCAACTAGCTAGGCTATTTAAAAATTGTTTCTTTCCATGAGTAGTATATTTCAAGAACATGAAGAATTTCATTATGTATATTAAAATTAAATGTTAAGTTTTATTTATGTTAGGTTTATTTGTAGTTCAGTAAATAAATATATTATGGCCATCCATATCTTAATGAATATTACTTTTACTTAAAATAATAACAGTTTAACACCTAAAGATTCTTTGGAAATAGATTGTCTAAAAACATCTTGTTATTGACAAAAATCTTAAAATAGTCTTCAACAATAAAAATGCTACATATCAAAAATCTGTGAAATGTGGGCAAAAGCAATTCTCAAAGTAAATTCATAGCTATAAATGGTCTTATCAACAAACAAAACAATATCTTTATTTACTTATATTTACCTTAGTATTTTTATTAGCTTAGGATTTAAATATTTAGCTTAGGATTTTAATATGGAAATGACTTCAGACAAAGTGAAGAAAATGAAAATAAGGTATATAAAGATATAAAAAATTATAAATTGCTGAAAATATTCTTCTGCCATTCACCCCAAGATTCTTCAAACACTATGAATAAAGTGAAAGAATATGAATAAAGTGAAAGAAACAGAGAGGGCCAGCCGAGTGGCTCAGTTGGTTAAGAACTCACTCAAGAGTGTGAGCTCTGAGCAACAGGGGCCGGTCTGATTCACGGCCCAAGCTGAGCTGCCAACAGGTGGCAGGATGGCTCAGTTTAAAAAATAAACAAACAAACAAACAAACAAACAAATAAATAAATAAATAAAATTAGAAGCAAATCTGATCTTAAGAAATCTCAAGTAAAGGCTAGGTTGTAAAATTTAAAACTGCACTTACTGTAGACATTAGTTCTAAGCAGATATAGCGGAGCAAATCAGATAGAAAAGAAATCGTCTTGATTATAAAAACAACAGAAAGACTTCAGATTATGTCTCTGTAGCTTGCTTTGTGGAATGGAAACGTTTCACCTTATACAGAAAAGACTAAGAGGCGGTATAATTATAATGAGCGAGGATGTAGCACTGTAGCTTCTTGTCTACTCTTTTGTATAAAGGCTAGCCCAGAGAACTGCCCATTTATGAAAACTCATTAATTTAACTGGCAGACCAAATGTTCTTTATTCTCTATTCATTTGATTTATGATACACCACTCCCCTCCACCCCACCCCCCCAAGTAGGGACAGGGCACATGTAGCTATAGTTTCTAACAACCTTTGCTTGCCTGAGATCTTCAGAGGAGCTACCTGACGTACTGTGGAATCTTTAATAAAATACTTCCGCTTCCCACTGACTCTGCTGTAGCTCCCTTTTCCCTTTCGTCCCAGATTGCTGCTGCTACTTTTTCAACTTCCATGCACTAGAATCCAACTTTTTTTGGACTACTATATCACTCCTATCTGTAAACAGATACAGATTCCCTACCAATTTAAAATTCTCTTTTCATTTTACCTTATGGAGTATTTGACATTTTTAACTGCTCATTCCCCTAAACTTAGGTTTACTCACCTAGTTTTCTGCCCACCTTTCAAATTTTCCCTTGGAACTTTCATCCATACCCATGTATTTCAAGAATCACCTATCTATGCTGATGCTTCCTAATTCTGTATAATTTGACTTTGACCTTTTTCTTGAGATACTATTTATTAAGGGCCCAGTATGTGCTGTATACCTAGATTTTTAAAAATATTTTTATTCTATCTACAATGAGGGAGAAACTTATCTTCACTTTATAGAGGAGATATGGTTCAGAGAGAAATTATGTATCTTGCCAAAGGTCTCACTTTTTAAGAAATTGGTGGAGCTGAGCCCTAGTTCCTTTTAGGGGAAAATGGTATTTAGAAATCAAGAACTGAGCACTAGGTATGCTCTTAACTACTGGGGTTTCACACTGGTAGGTCCTCTCGAAGGACACAGCTAAGAAATAGATATGTATACTAACTCATATATGTACACATCTGTATTTCTGTATCTGTATATTACTACAATAAATGAGTCTATACAATGTCTCTGACTCTGATCTGTAACCAGAGTTCATTTTAGCCTTCCCTCCTGTGCTTATTTGTAACATCTTTCTTGACAAACTTGGCTTCCTATAAAGTACAGTTTGTTTACATATTTGTTTAGTATACGTATAAAATAGTTTCAGAATTTCTAACTTGTACCTTGTGAGAAACAAATTAACCAGTTATATAATACAGTATTTATGTACAGTTCATTTTGTTTATAGTCTAAAGTACCAGTGAAAGCACTGTTTTCCAAGTTCCTTAATTTGTTCCTTTTTTCCTCTATCCTCTTCAGTGAGGTTGTGTCATACATTTGCAGTACAGTTAGAATTGTCAGCATCTTCATTCAATTTTAGGATTGCATATAGTTAACTTTACTCTTTGATGCCATGTATCTACCATCACAGTGTCATACAGAATTGTTACACCACCCTAAAAAGAATCCCTTGTGATAGATACCCCTTGGTCAACTTCAACCCGCTTCCATAGCCCCTGGAAACCACTAAACTGTTTCCCATTCTTATATTTTTGCCTTTTCAATCTTATATAAATGGAATCATACAGTATAATAGCCTTTTGGATCTGGCTTCTTTCACTTAGCAAAACGCATTTAAGATTCATTGGTAGTGTTGTATGAATCGGTAGTTGATTTTATCACTGGTGTTTCATTGTATGGATGTACTGTGGTGTTGATCCATTCACCTTGAAGCTCATCTTAGTTGTTTCCATTTTTGGAGGAGTATGAGTAAAGTTACTATAAACACTTACATGCAGGTTTCTGTATGAACTTTCAGTTCACTTGAGTAAATATCTAGGAGTGGGCTTGCTGTGTAGAATAGTAAGCGTGTGTGTGTATATATATATATATATATATTTTTTTTTTTTTAATTTTTTTTTTTTTTTTTGTAGAGGGCAGTGTCACTGGCCCTCATATGTGGGATCCGAACCAGGGCCCTTTGGCATCCCAAGCCAGCTCTTAACCAACGCGCCACTCGGCCGGCCCAAGCGTATATTTTTTTACAAGAAACTGCCAAACTGTTTTCCAAAGTGGTTGTAGTACCATTTTACATTCCTACCAGCAATGTATAAAAGTTGAGTTGCTCTATATCAAGTGTTAAATTGTTTTACATTGAGGTCTATGATTCCTTTTAGTTAACTTTTGTATAGGATGTAAGGTGTGTCAAGGTTCATTTTTTGTATACAGACATTCATTTGTACAGTACCATCTGTCCTTTTTCTGTTACCATTGTACTTTTGTCAAAAATTAATTGACCATATTTGTGTGGCTCTGTTTCTGGACTGTCTAGCTCATTTCATTGATCTGTGTGTCCTTTTGCCAATATCATGCTGTCTTGATTACTATTAGTAAGTTTTGCATTTGATAATGTGAGTCCCTCCCTTTGTTATTTTACAGAATTGTTTTAGCTATTCTGGTTCCTTTGCATTTTCATATAAATTTTAGAATCTGTTTGTTGATGTCCATGAGAAAGTTTGCTGAGAGTTTGATTAGGATTTTGTTGACTTAGAGCAAATTGAGAAGAAAAACATCTTAATAATACTGATTCTCTCATTCTGTGAACACAGTATACTCTCCAAGATACTGCCATATTTTGATTTATACCTAAATACTTAATGGGTTTTTGGTTTGGGCTTTCTTGGGAGGGTGGGGAACTATTTTAAATGGTATATATATTTTTTAAATGTAAATATTCAGTTCATTGCTGGAATATAGAAATAAAACTGACTAATGTATTAATCTTTTATCCTGTAACTATTCTAAATTTACATATTCTAGGAATTTTGTTGTAGATTCTTTGGGATTTTCTAGATAGACAGTCATGTTGTCTGAAACTGTGGACACTTTTATTTCTTCCTTTCTAATCCTTGTGCCTTTTCTTTTTCTTGCCTCATTGCAGAGTTTAGGACTTCTGATAGGATATTGAATAGGAGTGGTAAGAGAGGACTTCCTTGCCCTGTTCCCTATCTTAGGAAGTACATTAGTTTTCTGCTTCTCACAAATTACCTCAAACTTAGTGGTTTAGACAACACAAATTCCTAGTTTTCTGGAAGTTTTTATAAGCATTTGACAAAATTTAACAACTTTTTCTGAATCTCTTGAAGTAATCATGTGGCGTTTCTTACTTAGTCTATTAATAGGGTGAAGTACATCGGTTTTTCCAGTGTTGAGACATGCATGCATTCCAATCATGGTTATGATGTATTGTCATTTTTACATATATTTGCTAATATTTTGTTGTAGATTTTCACATCTACATTCATGACTGATAGAGAATTTTAGTTTTCTTGTAATGTTTCTCTTGGTTCGTTGTCAGGGTAATGCTAGCCTCATAAAATGAGTTGAGAAGTGTTCTCCTATATTTTATGGAAGAGTCTGTATAGAATTAGTATTGTTTATTCCTTAAATATTTGGTAGAATTTGCCAGTGAAACCATCCTGGCGTTGAGTTTTCTTACTTTTGAAAGGCTTTTTTTAAACCATGAATTGAATTTCTTTAATAGATAAAGGGCAGTTCGGACTGTCTGTTTCTTCATTGAGTTTTGGAAGTTTATGTTTTTAAGGATTTGGCCCATTTCTTCTACGTATCAAATTAATGGACACAGAGTTGTTAGTAGTAGTATTTATTTACTATCCTTTTAATAATGTTTGAGATTAGTAAGGATTTCATTCCTGATATTGATCATTTGTAGCTTCTTTCCCTTTCTCTCGATCTCTCTCTCTCGCTCAGTTTTTTTGGTTAGTCTGGCTAGAAGTTTTGTAAAAAACAGGCTATATGGATTTGAGCCATGGTCCATAGTGTGCCATCCCCTGGTGTAGCCCCGGTAGAAGACATGAAGGAAAAGGATGCAGAAGGATACACCATACAAATAGGAATCTAAAGGAAGGTAGAACATTGTCAAGGATAAAGAAGGACATTACATAATGATAAAAGAGTCAGTCCTCTAAGAAGACATAATAATTGTACACGTGTATGCTCCTAACAGAGCTTCAACATATACAAGGCAAAAGCCGATGGAACTAAAAGGAGAAATGAACAAATTCATAATTATAGTTGGCGACTTCAACACTCTTCTCTCAGTAATGACAGAAAATAATTAAGGATGTAGAAGACCTGACTGACATTATCAATCAACTATACCTATTTGACATTTATATTACACTTATGACTCTAAAAGAATAGAAATAATATAAAGTATGTTCTTGAACCATAAAACATCTTGGAAAATCTGCAATCTTTTGGAAATTAAATATGAAACGTTTCGATATCTATAGGTCTAAAAGGAATTCTCAAAAGAAATTTTAAAAATTATTTGAACTGAATGCAAATTATAATATGACAAAGATTTGTGGGATGTAGCTCTGTCAGTGCTTAGAGGGAAACTTAAACCCTTAAATACTTACGTTAGAAAGAACGTCTTAAATCACTCGTCTCTGTTGGGTTGGCAAACTGCACCTCACTGCCTGTTTTTATAAATAAAGTTTTGTTAGAACACAACCATGCTTATTTAATTATGCATTATCAGTGGCTGCTTTCATGCTGCAACAACAGAGTTTAGTTATGACAGCCTATGCGGTCTGAAAAACCTAAAATATTTATACTCTGACCCTTTTTAAAAATGTTTGCCAACCTCACTTACATCTTAAACTAGAAAAAGAGGAGCAAATTAAAATCAATGAAATTGAAAAGATAAAACCAATAGAGAACAATCAATGCAACTAAAAATTGGTTGTTAAAAAAATTAATACAACTGATAAACTTTGAATGCAAAAGAGGAAAAAAACAGGAAGTATGGAAGAATTAAAGATGCTAGAAAGGGAAAGAATGAAACAATAGGAGTAACACATAAAGGCAAAGAATTAGTTCAGTAAGTGTAGGTAGAGGATATTGAAATACATGATGTGAAAGAACTTTTTTCTAAAAGTAATGTCTATCAAATTAATTTCAGAATTTATATGCCATCTGTTTGCATGAGTGCTTGGAATCATAAAGTCCTGTTCCTGTACTGGAAGAGACATCAGAAGTCACTAATATTCACACCATGTCTTCAGGCCAAAGCACTGGGAGAGTCCTTTCTTCTGCTCTTAAAAATATTTAGATAGAAATTTTTGAGACGTTTAAGAGGCATTCTCCAAACTAAGGAGTTCTTTAAAATTTCTGTTTAAAGTTCTTTTGAATTTTGTATTCTACTCCAAAATATAGTAATGCTTATTTTAATATGAAAATGCTTGTCAACCCTCTACCCCATCAATTAAAATTGGTGCTTTAGAATGACATGCCATGATTATTCCCCGATTTTACGTACTCATTAATACAAACCTAATGGTCTTGGTTTGGGATATATTGATCAGTCCCTTTAAAACAAAACAAAACAAACAAAAAACAGATGAGAAAATAGTCCTTAAATGGAAAGGGACCTGCTGGAAGCTACACAACTAACTAAAAAATATCATGTCGTCAAATTTAGTTTGGGACATGCTACATAGATGTCCTCTTTGGAGATTAGTATTTTGAAAAGATCAAAGAGATCTTGTATTAAAGAAATAAGTTAATTTTCTTAGCCCAGTGTTTCATTTTTTCTTTTGAGAAACATTTTAATCTTTCACCACACTAGTATACAGTCGGCCCCCTGTATCAGTGGGTCCACATCCATGGGTTCCACGTCTGCGGGTTCAACCAACCATGGATCAAAAATACTCAGAAAAAATGTTATGTTGTTGCCCACATGCAGCACTATGTCGTTAGGCCTCTGATGGTTGCATCTGTACTGAACATGCTCAGACTTTTTCTTGTCATTATTCCCTAAACAATACAGTATAACAACTATTTATATAACATTTACATTGTATTAGGTATTATAAGTAATTTAGAGATGATTTAAAGTATATGAGAATTTGTTTAGGTTATATGCAAATACAGTGTCATTTTATGTAAGGGACTTGAATGTCCACAGATTTTTATATCCACGGGGATCCTGGATCCAATCCCCCTTGGATACTGAATGACAACTGTAATGATTTTGGTGGAACACAGTTGGGAGGTACTAACCTATTAAACTAGCATGTAGACACAGCATTCATATAGGCACTTGTAGACTAAATTCTAAGGTGATAGAGAGGAGAAAGGAACGGGGGACAAGATATGTTGCCCTTGGCTGAAATTAGATTTGTAAGTGTATCTACATCCTCCCTATTGTTAGACTAATTGACCACATACAGAACATCCAAACTGACTTCCAGATCATTCCCACTGTCATCATCCTTTAGATCACGCTTGGCCTCATAGCACCTCCTGCCTGTTTTCTTCAATGTTCAGTAAAATGCTGGGCCATTTTTAACCCATTTCCAAAAAATTTTCTCAGTGATGCAGTCTATTATACATTGTCCATATCTATCATGGACAATCCAACTTTTTTTTCCCCCAAAATCAGCTTGCACTATATGAAAATGCCCCTTTTTTCTAAACTGATAGGCTACATGGGGGTGAAGATATTAATGGAATTATAATAGAATACCATTTCAGTTATCTAGAAATAGTAATACCTAACACATACCTAGCATTTACTAAAAGCCCGCCAGTATTTCATGTGCTTTTCATATATCAGCTCCCTTAATCTTCATAAAACTTTTAAGGTAGATGATATTATCTCTGGTTTTAGTCAGGAAACTAAGGTTAAGTGATTTGCCTGTGGTTACATAATTGATAAGGGATAGAGCCACTTAAACATAACAATCTGACACTGAAGATACTGCTGTTAACTTCTGAAGACTTAGAACCTTTTTACTTTCAACTCTTATGTTCATTCAGGTACTTGCTTTGTGCCAGCTAATGACTGAGGACATTAAAGAAGAAGATGTGGCCTTTATCCACGTAGAGAAGTTTGTTTAGACTTTGTAGCTTGCTAAAAAATATTTTTTATTACTTTTCATCTGTTAGATATTTTTTATTGTGGTAAAAAACGTAAAATTTACCATCTTAACCATTTTTAAGTATACAGTTCAGTATGTTAAGTACATTCACATTGTTGTGTGGCAGATCTCCAGAACTTTTTCATCTTGCAAAAATTAAACTCTATAATACTATAAAAACTGCCCTCATTTCCCTCTCCCTCTAGTCCTTGGCAGTCACCATTATCCTTTTTGTTTTTATGAGTTGGACTATTTTAGCCACTTCATATAAGTGGAAGCATACAGTATTTGTCTTTTTGTGGCAGCTTATTTCGCTTAGCATAATGTCCTCAAGGTCCGTCCATGTTGCGCCGTGTGACAGGATTTCCTTCCTTTTTAGGGCTGAATAATATTCTGTTGTATGCATATGCCACATTTTTTAAATTTACTCATCTGTCGATGGATATTTGGGTCACTTTCCACTTACTTCTTGGCTATTGTGACCAATGCTGTTATGAACATAGGCGTGCAAATCTCTCTCCGATATCCTGGTCTAGATTTTTTCTGACATATTCCCAAAAGTGGGATTGCTGGGTCATATTGGTAATTCCATTTCTAATTTTTTGAGGAATTGCCATACAGTTTTCTATAGTGGCTGCCCCATTTTACAGTCAGTGCACAAGGGTTCAAAATTTTCTTTGCATCAACACTTGTTATTTTTAATTTGAGATTTTGTTATAATTGCCATGCTGATGGCTATGAGGTGAATTTCTCATTATGGTTTTGAGTTGCATTTCTCTAGTGATTAGATTGATGTTGAGCATCTTTTTATATGCATGGTGCCCATTTGTATATCTTTGGAGAAATGTTTACTCAAGTCTTTTGACCATTTTTTTAACCAGGTTATTTTATTGAGTTGTAAGAGTTCTTTGTATATTCTGGATTACCTCCTTATTAGATATATGATTTGCAAGTATTTTCTCACATTCCTTAAGGTTGCTCTTTCACTCTGTTGATTATGCCCTTGACATGCAGACATTTTTAAGTTTGATGTAGCCCCATTTACTTACTTTTTTGCTTTCGTTGCCTGAGCTTTTGGTGGCATAGCCAAGAAATCACTGCCAAATCCAATGTCTTGAAACTTTTCTCATTTTCTTCTAGAAGTTTTATAGCTTTAGATCTTACATTTAAGTCTTTATTCCATTTTGAGTTAACTTTTGTATACTGTATAAGGTAAGGGTCCAGTTTTATTCTTTTGCATTGGATATACCGTTTTCTCAACATCATTTCTTGAAGAGACTTGGGTTAGATTTTTTTAAAAGCCTTGAAATAATGAGTTTGTGAGATCCTTCTATTTAAAGGATGTTCTTCACACTACATTTTACCTTAATATTTTCTTAGTTATTGATATTGATAGAACTTCAAGTTTTACATGTGTGACGCAAAACACTAATAAACAGTGATGTAATTTTTAAGTGATTGTTCAGCCCTTTTGGTTGTTTGTGGGGTCTTCATATTTGAGACCTCTTTTTAAAATCAAACTTCTGTGGCATATTAGAATTTTACATAAGGCAATTTCCAAGTCATTCTATATTTTTTCAAATGCCAAATCTATAATATATTAAAATGTTTGTTAATTTGAACTAAATCTCTAAGAAATAAACATATTCCATTACAAAATAAATGATATAGAAATGTTACATAATTTTTCCTGCGCTTTTTTGCTTTATAGGGAAGCAGCACGAGAGTGTCGTAGAAAGAAGAAAGAATATGTGAAATGTTTAGAAAACAGAGTGGCAGTGCTTGAAAACCAAAACAAGACACTGATTGAGGAGCTAAAAGCACTTAAGGACCTTTACTGCCACAAATCAGATTAATTTGGGATTTAAATTTCACCTGTTATGATGGGAAAAGGACTGGCTTGGGCCACAACCAGAAAGACGAAATAAACATATTATTTTCTAAACATTTCTTTTTTTCTATGCGCAAAACTGCCTGAAAGCAACTACAGAATTTCACTCATTTGTGCTTTTGCATTAAACTGTGAATGTTCCAACACCTGCCTCCACTTCTCCCTCAAGAAACTTTCAGCGCCAGGAATCATGAAGAGACTTCTGCATTTCATCCCCACCCTCTTCAAGAAGTAATCATTTGTTTACTTGTAAATTGATGGGGGAAATGAGGAAAAGAAAATCTTTTTTTAAATGATTTCAAGGTTTGTGCTGAGCGCCTTGATTGCCTTAGGGACAGAATTACCCCAGCCTCTTGAGCTGAAGTAATGTGTGAGCCGCATGCATAAAGTAAGTAAGGTGCAATGAAGACGTGTGATTGCCAAATTGACATGTTTTCACATTTTCATTGTGGATTATGTAAAATTGTTTAAAGACAACCCCTAAAAAGGAATTTTTATGGTGTTGAAGAAATTGAGAATGAATTTGGAGTCCTTTCTATGTACATTGTCTTCAATACTGAAAACTTGTCCTTGGTTCTTAAAAATACTGTATTAACTACAGCTCTTCCGTAGGCAGTTGTTGCTTCTTAATTCAGTTCTGTGTGTGTTCAACATTTTTGAATACATTAAAAGAAGTAACCAACTGAATGAAAAAAGCATGGTATTTTAATTTTAAATTAAATTGAAGTAAATGCAAGTACAAAGCTTGTTTTAGTTAGTACTAAATTCTTAGTAAAAAGACGCTCTTTACCAAACCAACTCTTTGAGTTATATAACAAGGTTTTTAAATAAATGTTTTTGTCATCGCCTTCAAAAAGATTTATATTGTCACTCATTTACTTAAGAATATATTTCTAATTAAACTGTTTCCATTTGCACTTACATTATACCACCAACAGGAAAGCCTTCAAGACGTTAAGTAAAGCAAAATGATATATTTGTTTATAAAATGTTGTGTTGTAGAAAAATACTTATTTTAAATCTCTTCCATATTAACATACTTTAACAGAGTATCTCTAGTGAATTTTTTAATGAAAGAAATTGTAAGGATATAGTTCTAATAAGTGCAGTATTAGATGTGACAAGGAAAGTAATTTTCTTCAGATATATTTGAATGACTGCTGTACTACAGTATTTGGATTATCATTCCTGCAAAACATTGGTTTTGTTTTCTTCTAAAAAGGAGTTAATGCTTTAGCTTTCCAATATGCTGTGTAGCCTTTGTCATTCTATAAAGGAGCTGCCTTTTTTAACTCCTGAGTATAACAGTCTGTGTTTGTATGTATCATACATTGTTTCCAGTACTACTTTTAATTATTATTATTCATTTTATTCACTAAACCTGATAAATCTAAAAGTTACCCTTTAAAAGAAAAATAAGACTTATGGTGGATTTAAAAAATTGGAGACTGACGTAATGTTAGATATAATTTCTCATTTGAGAAGGTTATTTCTTTTAGAAGAGTCTAGAAAATTAATGTTTTATATTTAGTCATGGTTATTTTTTAAAGTTTACTTTGTTAATGTGTTAAAATTTGCAGATGGGTCTGAATTGTTTGGTCCATTTTGAAAAGTAAGATTTTTAATTAATATTTGTAAATGGTTTATTTTTGTTTGTAACAAACCATTGTCTTTTTTCAAGGATGAACAGAGTTTATGAAGGAGCATCATTCTAAGAATTGAGTGATGTAGTATATTTGGACAATTCACCAGATTCTCAAGAAGGCTTTCAAACGACTGTAAAGTTTGATGTTTGTCCTGCTGAGCTAATGGGGAAAGTCATAGCATAAAAGCTAATTTGTATACCAGCACAGATATGTCATTTTCCAAAACTGGTATAATAGAAACCAAGCAAAATCACAAATCTGTTCACCGACTAGAATTCTTTATTAATGAGTCAAAATGTCAAAGTGAACATTCTGAATGTCATAAGCTTTATAAATGAAAATTGCCTAGTATTTAGCAAGTCGTATTCTCTACTCTAAAAGTTAAATGTTTTTCAAAAGTTGGGGCTTTCTATTGAATTAGAAAGTTGGTGGTCCTCTTAGTCCCTGATAAATCGAGGCAATCATTTCCATATTAGCTGGTTGGATTTATATGTTATAAAGACCTGGTTCTTTGTACCTTGAGGATGATTGCACTGGTTTGAAGTCAGTTACTTAATGGTGAGGTCAGAAATGTATTCTGTTGCTAGATCTATTTAGACCCTTGTAGAGACTTGAATATTTCGGTTTATACAGATAGAAATCAAGCATCTTTTGTGTAGACTTTTTTAAAAAAAAAACAACCAAGAATTGGGAGGAAGGTGTTTGTTTTTAAGCATGCAACTTTGAGAATTTTTAAGAAAATGACATAATAATAAAAAAAAAGTCTTGTAGCCAAGAACATGTGGCCACATTACCAGTGATAAATGGTTTTTTCTCTTCATATTGGCCAAAAGGGAATGAAAATGTCATCATAGGAATCTGTACATATGCTACTGATTTGCCTAGAAAATAGTTTGGTATCACTTTGCAAATATAGGGCCATGTGGCACTTTTATCTATAGGACAGATTAACTCTAATAAAAATGAGTGGGGGTTTATTTTTGATATATCACTGTTAGGAGTTTTCAAGCTTTGATAGTGTTTAACTGAAAAGTGGTTTAGAAAGGGCTAGATCCAATGTGTTCGCATTATTAAAAAACCGATATCAGATGTAATTTTAAGTTCCTTTTTCAAACTCAAGTACCATATTGGCAACCATAATACTGTCATAGGTGCTCTGTTCATTTAGATACTCTTGGGGGAAAATGGCATTTGTATAATATATGTGTACATATATATATATATATATATACATACAGTATATAATCTGAAGCTCTGAGAGCTCTTAAGTCAGGAATGCTGAGTATTATAGTATATTGAGGTCAGATGAAAATTTACATTTTTGCGTGTTCTATTGCATCCCTTTTGGTAGTTTCTTGGACTGCATTACTCCAGCACTCATGACTGATTTCTGTCTTCTGATTTTCTTCCAAGTATTTTTCTTTTATTGTTAGTTTTCTTTGGCTTGATATGTTACTAGTCACTTGAAAACACCCCTCCCCACAAAGTATTTGGTTTGTATGCTTTGTCTCTGGCAGCTATAACAGTGGTAAGAACGTTTTCAAGATAGCTTCTAAAAAGCACCACTGATTTTTCAAAACTCATCCTAGGGGAGGAATTCGGTGTTTTCATTTGAGCAGGGATTTTGTCAGAAAATGCTTTGGTGGCAGGTCCGCAGCAGTGCTAGTATCTGAAAGCACAATACCAGCCAGGCAGGCTGTCCCAGCAGACGTCATCTGGCTGAAGTTCATCTCTGTCTCTCAGGCCTAATCCCTACTATCATTTTGACCATTCGGGGTGGCATGTGGAATCATACAAAGGCTTAGGAAGAAACAGCAAGTTTGTTTAAACCAGATGCCCTTTCTTACTTGAAGTGACTTCAATCTAGATTTCTTCTGTTCATTTTTAATGTTTTAAATTCTGGGATCAGCGACAGTCAGCATAAGTTGGTCTCTTTATTTTGAAGAACAAAAAGACTGCTTCATTTTGCAGGATTCAATAAAGCTTATATCTTAAAGTTAAGATTTTGAATTAAAGTGGATTTTATTGGGTTGTCGGAAAAGTCATGACGCATTTTTGCAACGAAAAACAGAAAAAAATGCGTCATGACTTTTCCGACAACCCAATAGAAACAGTGGTTATTATACACCTTTGCAGTTATTTTCAAGAGGCTTTATTTAGTTGCCTTTGTAGCCCTGAAAACTGTTGGTATATTGTTTCCCATTGACTTTAATACAAAAGTTGTATATTTATTTGGATTATATTTACATTATATTCTTTGTAAATGTTTGGTGTAACTTGCACTTTTAAAAATGACCCAGTTTGGGTATTAGCAACTTGAGAAATTCCCTCATCAGTTGTCAACTGACTTTTTATGTCTTTCTCCTTTCTTCAAATCATGGGACTTTTTTAATGAAAACTTTTCATTGATTAAAATATTTTAGCACCTAAAGGCTAGCTTATAGTGTAAAAGAAAAAATACCAAGAAATTAAGATTTGACTAGCCTGATTAATAAGAAGATGGGTCCAAACCCTTATTCTTTTTAATCATGGATAAAAGAAAGAAAGAAAAAAGCAACTCAAGCGAATATTTATTTCTAATTTTAAATCATACTCTGTCCTAACTTCAACATTAATATTGTCTCAGGATGCCAAGGTATCTATGAATTAATTGTTGGCATCATGGAGACCACATGTAATCATTTGACTAAATTTATTTCACTTTAAATTGGCTTTCTTAACATCAAAGAAATGCTGCCTAAATCTGACTAATTTCAAATGAGGAGGGAGAAAGCGAGCCGGCAGGTGAAGAGTTGTGGGATACGTTTGCTCACTCAGTTGTACAAAGCACAACTAGAACTTTTTGTTCGGTGGCTTACATACATCTTGAATACTTTCAATGTTGATAAGTTGACTTTTTTGAGTTGACTGCACAGTCACTGTATGTACTAGGAACTGGTTTCCTTGACTTTCTAGAATCAATGACTAGGAAAGGCACTAACCCCTGAGGAGCTGAACATATCACGAAGCTGAGTCAGTATGGAAGAATTTCAAATAAATCAAACAGGGTGCTGCAGTTCCATCTGTCTCCTATGCTTCTGATAAGTTCTTACCGGTTAGTGAATGTAGCTTAAGCCTTTGTATGTGTCCTCAGGGGGCAGACAAACTTTAAGAGGGACCAGATAACATTTGAATGGAGGGATTATATTTCAGGTGTTTTAGCTTGAAATTTATTTTTTAAAAAAAGAAAAATAGAAAAAAAAAAAAAAGAACAAAGCCTGTGCAGCAAAACTGATACTATAAACAGGCAAAGTTTTTTAGCACAGAGAGAAAATATTGACCTGTCTGCATTCTGGTACTGTGGGTGCAGGTCCTAGCATGGTTTATAACATGATACATTTTTAATTCTCACCAGCAAGAAAAAGGAAAATGAACAATCTTCAGGAAATGTCTTTGAAAAAGGGTCAAACAGTAGGAAATTCAAATTTCACCTACTTTATACTGGCATTATTTAATACTTGCCTACAGAAGTATAGCATTTCTTCGGTCTGAGGAGCACCTCAGAAGTGAAAGGAAATCTGAGATAGTTGAAAAATTGGTAGGGAAGGAAGAAAATCCCTGCAGATAATGATCTTATATTAGTTGGCCAAGTGAAATGATCTATCATTGTGTTTGGGAGGAGGTTTTATTTTCTTATGTTTTTAAAATTGAATTGGTAAATGCTTTATAGACGTATTTTTATCCAAGTGCCACTCCAATTTGTGTATGTAATAAAATTATTTATATTAAAAGTGGGAAATAATTTGTCAGCATCTTTCTGTGAGTATAGATTTATTAGGGGTGGCAGAGAAGAGTGCTAGTTAGCAGTTTTCCATGTAAAGTGTCCCCGACTGATTGTCCACATGTCAGTTGTCAACCCCACCCCAAAAAAGGAATTATTTCTAACCTAGATGTATCACTTGAAACTTTTTAGAAACAAAATAATCAGGGAAGTTTCTAGAGAGAACAGTGTTTGCTTTTTTTGGTTTTCCCTTGAGGATTGGGGTAACAATACCTCCCCCCAAAACTATCAGCACAAAACAGGGTATTGATTTTTAACTCTGATGTTGCTATTGGAGTTAAATACTAAATAAAGAACTATAATGAGGGAAATACACTTCTGATAAAATTCCCTACATTCTAGAAACATCCCTGTTTTAATTTTTTTTTACCTAAAACTTTTTGTGCTTTATCTGTGTAAAGAGGAAAAAATGTACTGAGTTACAATGCATTTAATTAACACTATGTACATATTAGCTGCTTTGTGTTCAGAATGGTAGCATTGCTTTGTATATTAAAGTGATCCTTGTGAATTTGTGAAATATTGTCATAAAAGTGCTTTTTCTTACTGTAATCTTTGTGGTATCAACTGTCATAATGCCCTTTTACACACATTTATGTGCAGTCACATAAACATGCTTTTAAAAACTCTGTATGTCTCTTTTTTGGGGATGGGATTTCTGTCTTGTTTGTTACTGGTAGTGTTAAGCTATATTTTCTTGGACTTAGGTTTATTACTTTTGTTAAATGAGCCAAAGTTATGGTAGAATAAATATATCACAAGCTTATGTTGCACAGCAACAAAGACTAATTCAAACAACAAGAACATGTCTTCAGTTACTTAATTTTACTGTCTTCCTAATTTTTAGCACAAGATTTCTTTATTCAGTAAGATTGAATAAGAAAGCCCTGTTGAGAACCAATGGGAGGCATGACCACCTGTCTCTGATGTCAAAATGCTTGTTTGCATTGGAAGAACAGTAAGAATAGATAACTTCTCGGGTCCCCTTATAATTTTGAAGTTCTGTGGTAATATGATAAAAGGGGTGGGAATGGGATCAATCTGCTCTGCTTAATGCATAAGAATAAGATTTCTATACTATTGATTCAGTTTCTGAAAATAATTGCATTTATTCTAAAGTACTTCTTTTAAATTGTCATGATGTGTTTATTAAGCATGTTACACCTGCCGTTGTATAATTATATGAATTTCATTCTACAAAGAGTAACCACATAACTTATTGTACAATCATATATTTTTAAGAGTGACAGTACATAGGGACGACAGGAGTAAACCAGGTTCTTGCAAGCCCCATTCAGGGCTTGGATGGACCTCCAAAAAAGCAGAGTGCTTATCTTCATGTAGACCTCTGCTGTCACGTGCTCATTTCACAAATACTCATTGAGGATACACTTCCGGGCACTGTGAAGTCCCTGTCCTCAAGAAGCGCTAATACACACAGCCAAGGAAACAACTCAAAATGTTTACACAAGTCCAGTTTTAGACCTGAGTTCCAGACATATTTGTCATCACTACAGTATAAAACACGGGTCCAAACAGAACTTCAACTGTGTTTTTTCCATCTTGTAGATGATGCCACTACTCACTTAACTGCTTAAGGCAAAAAAAAAAAAAAAAAACACTGCATTAATCAATGTTATCCTTCCTCTCATTGTGCATTTTAATTTCTCCACATCTTTCTTAAGCACATTGACCAAACGGGTTTAGAATTCTGATGGCCTAACAAGAGGAAAGATGATTTCCAGTTTGAATGCTATTTTTGTTTTTGATTGAGGTGCAACTCACATAACAAAATTGACCATTTTAAAGTGAACAATTCAATGGCATTTAGTCATTCACTATGTGCTACAGCCGCCTGTATCCAGTTCCAAAACATTTTCATCACTCCAAAATAAAACCTTGTACCCGTTAAGAGTTACTCTTAATTTCCCCCTCCCTCCAGCCCCTGGCAACCAGCAATCTGCTTTCTGTTTCTGTAGATTTACCTATTCCGGATACTTTATAGATATAGAATCATACAATATATAACCTTTTGTGTCTGACTTATTTCACTTAAACAATGTTTTTGAGGTTCCTCCACATTGTAGCATTTGTCAGTACTTCATTCCTTTTTATGGCTAAGTAATATTCGTGAGAGAGAGATGCACCAGTTTGCCAATTAATCTGTTAATAGACATTCAGATTATTTCCATTTTTTGGCTATTGTGAATAATGCCACTATGAACATTAAAGTTAGAAGTATTTGAGTCCTGTTCTTAATTTAAGGAACTGCAAAACTTCCTCAGCAGCTGTACCATTTTACATCCTCACCAGTGATGTATGAGGTTTCTAATTTCTCCACATGCAGACCAACACTTGTTTTGCTTTTTGCTTTTTTTTTTAAATTATGGCCATACTCATGGGTGTTAAGTGGTATTGTGGCTTTGACTTACAATTCCTTAATGACTAATATTTAGCATCTTTTCATGTGTTTGTTGGCCATTTGTATATCTTTGGAGAATTGTCTGTTCAAGTCCTTTGCTCATTTTTAAATGAGGTTTTTTGTTGTGGAGTTTAATGAGTTCCTTATATATTCTGGATATTATTCCCTTATCAAATAATAGGATTTGCAAATATTTTCTCTCATTCTCTTAAGTTTTCACTTTTGTGATAGTGTCCTCATTCTTAACTATTTTTTAACTTTGTCTTTTAAAATAATATGTACATTTGTAAAAAACTACAAATGGGCAAGCAGTAAAGTTTCTTTTGTATTCTTTTAGTGACAATCTGCATATGCACGCAAATTCTTCTCTCTTTTTTACATAAATGGTGCTTATTCACTGAATGTGTCTTGGCAATGGTTCAATTTCAGTATATGTACACCTGCCTCTAACAGGTATGTATTATTAGTATACCATTATATAAATATATCAGTTTATTTAACCAGTACCCTCTTGTGGACATTTAGATTGAAACTTTACTATTACAGACATACACTAGTATAGATACATACAAGCTAGTATATTTAGGACAGATACTGAGAAGTGGAAAGTAAGTATGGCTTCATATTTGGAGGTGCTGGCTAAGCATTATTAAGAATGCTAAATTAATAAAAAAAGTTGGTTAGTACTTTTTGTCACACTTCACAGTATTTTTAGGAAGAAGAATTAGAAGTAGCAGAGCCAGTCTTACAAGAGATTATGAAGTAAGTAGGCCTTCCTTTTCTTTCCTGTTACACTGTGTTTCCTTCTACTCTCCGAAACAGCTGTTCTCAGCAAGGAAACTTAATTTTTTAGTATGTCATCTTTACTAGTGTTAAATTTTAACCCTTCCCGGGTTGTAGAAAGAAAAGCATAACAAGATTTCACAGTGGAAAGAGACTTCTAACAAATCCTCAATTTTTAAAATGACCAAAAAAAAAAGAAAAAATCAAAGAAATGAGGACTGTCAGCGCTAAGAGAACCTGAGTTTTCAGTTTCCCAGAACAGGGCTCTCTCTATTCCCTGCACTTTCTCGCCTCATTCTTGTTAAAGAACTTGAAAACGCTATTTCTATGTAGGTAGAGTTTCTGGGGAGCAGTAGAATTAGGACTGTTTCTCTGACACTAAAATAAATCACACATCTGCTTCACAAACTATTAAGTCAGGCCCTATATCTAGGACCTCTTACTAGTACATTGAAAACTGACTTTTAAAAGTACTTTAAAATTTTATTTTTGTTTTCTTGATTTAAAAATTGACAGGAAATGCTGCTATCTTTCAACCCTCATAAACTGAAAGCAGAGATTAAACGGATTTGATGTTGGAGGTGAATCTTTTACTTAAGTTGGTAATTTTGTTGTTGAAGTAGGCTTTGTATTTTGATATCCCTTATACTTTATTTATCCCTTACATTGGGCAAGGAGAAATAAGGCACAGAAATTAGGCAATTTAATAAACTCATCTGTAAAGGAATCTGAGTTTTTCATGAGTAATGTTTATTGAACTCCCTTGATGAAGAATGTACTGTGTTAGCTTTTGAAATATAAAATAAGAGATACAATCCTTGTCCCTTAGGAGTATAAATTGTATTTGGTAAGATAAAACATTCCAGACAATGTTGTTATTCTGACCTGAAAGAGTTTTCAATCTGTTCAGTTAGTTGAGATAAAGTATTTTGATCTACTAAAATTCCGATCCTTTTTTATGAATAAATGTTCCACTAGAAACTACTTGAAGATGATACGAGGGCTTCACACATAGTTTTTACATGAACTAAAGTAAGATACCCATAAGAGGTCATCTACTTAGAAAACAACAGTGTACTTTATCTTGGTAGTTCTCATAAATATATTTTAACATAGCACCTTGTTGGCAGTATTGGATTTTAATTGGGAAAAAGGTTACTGATACCCACTGGATAACTTAAGTGTATAACAGTTCAAAGAAATAGCAACGTGAGAATCAAGGCTTAGTACAATACGTTTAGACTAGGTTTCTGTCCTTAACTTGAGAATAAAATGAGCACACTTAGAATGCACAGTTCTGGGATAAATCAATCCTTTTAACATAAGTGCAAAATGTCACAATTTTGTTGACATTGATAGTGGACACTGTGGCATACTATCCAGATATATTGTCTCCCCAGCCCTACACACACACCCCTCTGAAGCACTCATTTCCCAGGCTTCTGGGAATGGCAGCAGATGGCTGAGTCCCTCTCCAGGTATTGTCTTCACCCCAAGTTTATGCCCCTTGGATCCAGTGAAGAACCTACACGGAGATGTAAAGTCCAGCTCCCTTGCCCTAATAGTGGCTCAACTGCAGGGCCATCCCAGCTCTGAATTCGCTGAGGATTTCATGACTGCATTCCAGCCCAATCTCTCCCTCTTTCCCAGACCTGCTAGTTTTACTCCTTCAGAGATGTTGATTTTCAAAGTAGTCCCACTTAAACTTTCTGTACCCGAACCTCCATTTCTGAGTCTGTTTCCTCAGGGAACCTGACCTGCAACCACATTTTAAACTCAAAGCCAATAATAATACTAATCACTTGATTTTCACTTAGACAACCAAACTATTCCCGCTAAATTTTTCTTGCTTTTATTGTTTTCAATTAGGACAAGAAAAAAAATTACCTTCAACCTTTTCTGGCAGCAGTATTCTTAGTGACTATTTTATGAAAATGTAAAACAACCCAATCACAGCTTGCTTCACTTGGTAGAGCACCCAGATATCTTGAAGCTCTCTCTCCACCCCTACCCCACCCCCAAGCCATTTTACTACCTATCTCCAAAGTTAGGGATTTTAAAGTAAAGGAACTGAATTCCAACTAATATATTTATTTCTAATAACATGCCTTAATGGGATTGGCCTTTGATTACAGGGTTGATGATGACATAGCGGGGCTTTTATTCTACTTCTTTTAAAAGACCTTCCATATTCATGGCATTTTATAGATTTGGTAAGCTATGGATATTTCTATTTCATGTGCATTTATCACAATTGGGTTGAACTGGTACATCACAGAATGCTCAGAACTTTAAATTCACCTTTATTAAAGTAAATCCACTATTTAAAATGTATGTAGAAAATAATGCAGTGGGTATTTATACATCCAAGATATTCATTAAAAGGTTAAGAGGGAGGAGGAGATCTTCTTTCTAATGTTTTACAAAGGAAATCTATCTCTAGTATCAAATAGCATAGTGAGATTATAATATTCTTGTGGTCTAAATTCGTTTAAACTTGTTTAAGCTTTTACATTGTAAAAAAAAAAATAAAGGAGGGTTTTGGTGTGTGTGACTTCATTCATAAAGTCTATCAAAGATAATCATGAAACAGTGTAGCAGTTATTTAACCCAAAGATCAATACCCTCTAAATGAAATGTATCTTTTTCATTCAACAAATATTTGGTTATGACATACTAGGTACTTGTGAGGCAAAAATGAAAGAGGCAGAAGCATTCCTGGTCCTCAAGAAGCTTACAATCTGGGGAATTCAAACATTGAATAAGAATAACAAGTACTATATGGAAGGAGCTTATACTTGGGGAGCTAACCTCTCATAAAGGAGTGAGATTTAAAACTTATTTTAATTGTCATCCTATGCCTTATAAAGAGGCAGGAAAAGCCTAAGGAAGAACTGCAAAAACATTTGAGAAAGGGGAACACTGAAGGGAAAAATACAGCTTTTGATTTGAAGACGAGAGCCTATTCATAGCACAAGATTTTAGGTGCTTTCAAAAAGTAATTAAAACTTTATTTTTACTTATTCCTTTGTTTACATACATAAATCTGAAATTAAACCAAAAAGCATGGTATGAGACCTTAGAAAACTCACATCCTAATCTCAAAACAACCAAAAGCATTTAGACCTAATTGGGCAGATAAAAGATTTCAAGAGCATTAATAGCTCAGGGAATGTACATTAAACCTCTTGTGTTATATTCAGAAAATCAGACAAATGGGCTAAACATATCTCAGAATGTGTTTAAAATAATTTGCACGACTTAGCCTCTCACTAAAACACAAGGAGCTCACTGCTTTGAAGATGCCTTCATACCAGCCCTTTATCATATCAGTGAAAACTGGTTATCAAGAGGGAGCAAACTGGGATACAGAAATAACATAAACCGAAATTTCACACTTTAATATCAATTGAGTTTCACAGAGAGTAAAATGTGACTAAAAAGTCACAGTAATGGGACAAAGTGCCGCTCTGTTTAAAACTGCACATGTGCTTTGTCCCTTGAGAACCTTTCGTTAGACTTTTCGTACCATAAGCCATTTCATTAAATATGGTTAGATTCCCAGCCTGAGGCCCTTATTGCCGACACTCTTACTAATTACAGCCAGCTACAAGTCCTCCCTCTGGTTTCGCTTCTGTGCTTTGTAAATACGCACATCTTTTTCAGGATCATAGTGAACCTCACTCACAATAAATTGCCTCTCTAGCATCACTAAGAAGTTGTTATCCCGTTCATAGCGAATTCGGCAAGCTAAAAGGATCACGGACTGGTTGCTACAGAGATGTTCCAAAGTCTGAAGAAGATCTGTGAATGTTTCTTCTAAATATATGATATCAGCTCCAAGTATCAGGTCAAATTGTCCAGGAGTAAAACTCCCCATATTTTGTCCCCAAGTCAGCTCCTTAACAACGGCTTTGGGTTGGACATGGAGAGGTAAGTTGGCTTGAACATTTGACTTAAGAAATTCTAATGCTACTTTTCGATCCGTGATAGTCACATGAGCACCTAGAATGTGGGACAGAGAGAAAGTAATGTGCACATCAGTATAACTAATAGGTAGCAGGGTCAAGTTAAACAGCAGGGTGTGTCTCTAAACATTCCACCTGATAGGCACAAGGTCATGCTCTCACGGACGCCTGCAGTACATTGGAACAATGACCAGTAGCTCTTTCTGCATGGCCTGCTGGTAAAAGAACCTTTGATTTGCCTCTGTGACACACCTGCTGTTTGCTGAAGTACCTATAAAATGCACGGTCCCCAAGGGACAACAAGCTGAGGCTCTGGGTCCTGCAGACAGAGCTGGCCCACCATCCACGGATGTCTACCACTACATTTCATTCACCAGGTCGTAGTCTTCAAGTCAGGAGGCCTCGGGGTAAAATGGAATCCAAGACTGAAAAATCTGGGAGTAGATGATTATGAAGATAACCAGACACCAAAAACAGGGAAAGGTTACTTTCTGGGCTTAACGCTTTAAAAGGAATCAAGGAAGAGATTAATTGGCTACTGAGAAATCCTAGTCCACTTCTCTTTCCACTGTTAGGAAGCAGCCAACCTATATGTATTTATGTAATATATAGAATTATTGAAAAATGGTAAGCTTAGAAATTACTATTGGGTTGTCGGAAAAGTCAGGATGCATTTTTGCAATGAAAAATATAGAAAAAATACATCATGACTTTTCCGACAACCCAATAGATGGTATTAAAGTACTATAGGTTAAAATGTGAGCTCACGTTCTCTAAGTGCTAAGTTTCTACATACAGTGTATAAAATTAATAAGGCAATATTTTATTAATCTGTTTCTTGTGGGTGGTTTACCATGAACTGAAAGAACTCATTTTTTTAACCAATATGTCTGAGAGGCTGAACTGGTAGTTACCCTTAAAGTGAAGCAATCACATAAGGTCAGCCCTGAAATATTAATACCTCATCTTCATTGTACTAACAACATAGTATGTGTAATCCTGTCTGATTTGGCCCTGTAGATTCTGAAATTTAACATTATGCTTCATTCTTTCATAAAACTGTTTCTCATTCTCATGCTCCTTCACTTTGTAATCGTCACGGCAATCCCCCACGGGATTCCAGACCAGCTACAGGAAGCGCTGTTTCAGTGGCAGCTTCTACTTCAGTGTTTCTTATCTTGACCTGTAACATTAGGTTAGGATGGTGTATAATTCAACTTGACGTTTACAGTCCTGAGTGTGACACTGTGAAAATGTTCAACTTGTTAAGATTTTACAAGCATGGCCCTACCACTTGGCCCCTCGTCGCTAGACAGCATGCTGCCTGAGCACGTGAGCAGAATTCATTGGTACTTTCATCTCCCCGATAACAAAAATCACAGCCTTTTCCTGGTTTGATTTAGAACTTTATCTCTGGATTTCTTAACAGTCTACAGAGCACTCTGCTGGCAATACTGGGGTGATCTTTTGCATATCATCTCGGTGTTCATCTTAACAGCTCTTAGATGTGGACCTACTCTAATGCCCATCTCGGAGATTTCTGAGGCTGCTCCTAACCTGCGGGGTGTTTGAGGGGTTGTAACAGGACCTTGATGTCAGCTGACCATCCCCTGTAACATCCATCAATTCTACAAATAGTCAAGGGGATACCATCAGCCATGGGACAAAAACCCTGCCCTCACAGAGCTTACATTCAAGCGAGGAGACAGACAATAACAGGTTCTTTAAAAGCAGAATATCCAGTTTGTTGGTTAGAGACATGCACTAAGGAAAAACAGAAATCCGGAAAGAGACACATGAAATGTCAGGAAGTCAGGGGGGTGAGGGTGAGACTTTAGACCAGGTGGAAAGGGAAGGCCTCTGAGAAGGCTACTTAGGCGAAAGCCTGAAGGAAGTGAGGGGACTGAGTACGTATCAAGGGGAAGACTTTTCCTGGCCGGCAGAAGAGCAAGTGCAAAGGCCTAGAGAGGGCAGGCCAGACTGCGGCTCGACGGGCTGGAACGAGGGAAGGAGGAATCATGTAGATGAGGTCAGACCAGTAACAGGAAGGGAGGCAGGGCCCCGGGCCACACACGTCTTGTGTGGTCAAGGCTTTGGCATTTCCTGAGTGAGGTGGGACGCCACTGGAGAGCGCTGAGCACTTGTACTAATAACCTGACTCCGGTTTTAACAGGATTCCTGGCAGTGGGGCAAAGCCAGACGCAAGGAGACAGGTGAGGCCACCACAGTGACCCAGGTGAAGGGGGCTGGCGGCTTGCCCCTTGCTGTAACCACCTCCAGACCCTTCAGCAGCCACCTCCCAGACACAGCCCGCCCATAAGTAACCACTCCCTCATTAGTAACAGGAGTTTGATTACCCAACTGTTCACCCTGTGGTGTTTGGGGGTTTTGTCTGTTGGGAGGGAGGGAAGGGTACAAAGAACGTCTTAAGTTTCTTTTAATCAGTTTCTTTTCTATCTTTTTTTCCCCTCGCATTTCAGAGAGAAACCAGATCATTTGCCTCGCAGTTTCCCTGAGTCTGGAATTTGCTGATTGCACCATTTGGATAGTTTAGCATGTTCCTCTGTCCTGTGTATCTCCTATAAATATGTTTGATTTGGGTTTAAATTTTTGAACAAGACTATTTCAGACGTGGGGGCGGGGAGGGGATGTTTTTCCTTAAGAGGTATATAACATGTGGTGCGCAGCCACAGATACTCAATGCCCAGATCCTTAATTCATTAGATTCCTTTTGCATTTATTTGTTGAGAAACTTCTATAAGGGAAAGCTTCTTTCAATTCCTGTTTGGTTATTCATTGTGTACAGGGATTGTTTGAACAGAAAAGCAGGATAAATTTTGCTCCTCCCTTCCATTTTATAAACCAGATTTCAAAATAAAGGGTTGGTTCCTAAGCATCCTCCAAAGACAACTAATTATGTTTTTCTTGTATCATGAACTCATGGATTAAACGTATTTGATGTATTACTGATGCTCAAATTGTCCTGTCTTTTCCAGTGGACTTTTGACACAACCCCATGTCATCCTTGATGCCTTCCTTGCTATCTGGTTTGACAAGCTATTCCAGGGTTATCTTGTACTTTTCCTGCCACAGACCTATTATAGAACCAGCCACGTAAGAAGTTAATTATTTTTCAGTGGGAGAAATGACAGCAAGCTTGTATGGTGGTGGGAAGGATCGGATGGGAAGTGGAGGAAATGACGCTGCAGAAGAGAACCACTGGGCAAAGGCAGAGATTACGGGTCCAGCCACAGGTGGGGGCAGAGGCAGTGGTGGGGGGTTATAGAAGCTCTCTTCTCGGTGACATAAGGAGACATGTCATCAGCTAAGAGTGGGACTGGAGGAGGAAGCACTGTATGTTCGCAGAGGAAGAGGGGAGGCCGTGTGACTGCTCAGCAGCATTAAGAGCCCCTTCGAGCGTCCTGATCGTGGACTTAAAATGAGACCCAGCAGCAGTGTGTTTCCTCCAGCCACAGTCAGCTGCACAGGTACAGGCCTGGAACAGATGAAGAGGTGCACTTAACTTTGTTTTTAGCCTAGTGAAGAAGACACAAGGAAGGACAGGGTGCTGGCAGTATGTGAAGATGATGCTAAAATGACTGCCTGGGATTCTTGCTGGGGAAGTAAGGCAATGAGGTAATACTGAGTTCATAAAAGATGAATGGAAACTGACCCAATACAACAACGTAGCTCGATGTGATGTGTAAACAGGTCCTGAGCCCTGGCAGCAGCTGAGGTGGGCAGGCCAGATACAGCTGTCGCAGAGAGACGAGAGAAGCTGCCTGCCCCCATCAGCCTGGGCCACAGAGCACGGCTACGGCGTCGGCAGCTATGGCCACAGACATCCTGGGCTTGGCAGGGCTGCACTGTGATAAGCTGAACAAGCTGTGAGTGTAGGACCCAGAGCTTACCCAGCAGACCACAGAGCTCAAGGACCTCATGGCCCAAATTGGCCCGTTTTCAGAAAATAGTTGGTGGTTTACTTGAGCTTGTTAACTAACTTGCAGAAGCAGCAGAAAATGAGAAGATGAAAGCCATTCGTTGGCGCTCGGAACTTGCTCAAATCTACAGCAAAGCAGAGAGAAGCCCAGCAACTGCAACGCCAAGCACCAATAGCAGAAAAGAAAAAGCAGCTCGAAAGGTATTGGGCTGAATATGAAGCCCTGTGTAAAGCAGACGCAGAACAAAATGAATTTATTGACCAATTTGTTTTTCAAAAATGAACGGAAAATTTCATTTTATAGCAGGAGGGGAAAAAAAAAACCTCTGAGCCATTCCAGTGACTTTGACTAATGACCCAAGTATGTCATGTGGGATGATGTGTAAGGACTGCAGCATCTTGGCAGGCAATAAAACAAATCTGGGGGGCAGTTTCAGATGTCATTGCGTATCTGGTGATGAACACCCAGTGACCACAGTGGCCCAGGTTCTCCCCTCATGCATTCAGAAGTCTGAACTGAGCAATTTGTAAACTTTGACCCTTTACTTTCATTTTTTTTGTAAATTCACAAAGCTTTGGAAGAAAAAGCAATAAATTATTATTTATAAAAAAAAAAAAGAAGAAAAAGAAAGACACGACTGCCTGCTGTCACTCACTTGGTAATGGAAGAAGTGTGTTTGAACATTTGTCTCTGCTTTTTGTTTTTAGTTTTGCAAGCAATGACTTAATTTATTAAACCTTTGAGTACCTGTTATATGCTAGAGATACAAAGATGAGCAAGACAAACCTTGCCCTCAGAGTCTCATGAGGGAAAGAGGCATAAACAGAATTATAAGGCAACATGTGAAGTAAAAAAATAGGGATATGGGTGTGCCCAGGAAATTATGAGGTCACAAAGAAGAAATTCTTTGAGAGGAGCAGAGGTCAAAGATGTCAAAAGAAGGGAAATCTGAGCTTACACTTAAACGCCATGGCATTAACCAGGAGAAAGGGGTAAAGAAAGGCGTTCGGGGCAGAAGGGACAGGCCAGAAAGGGACAGGCCCTGGAACTTCACGCAGTGCAATAGCTATGGAAACCAAAGAGGCTGAGCGTCAGGCAAAATGAGATTACAGCACCTTCCTAAGGAGCCTGGGATGTGGCCTGTAGGCTGTGGGGAGGCACAGGGTTGGTTAAGTATGGGTAACCCCGTCACTTCTGCATTTTAGATGAGCCCACCTGACAATGAGCGGGTGTTCCCTGAATTCAGGATCAAAAGCCTCGGGTTACAAAACATGAAAATATCTTAAATGAATAATTGGAATCTTTAGTGGGGTTCCCCCCCTTTTTTAAAGAGTGCCCTTAGGGCTATTTTTATAATAGAGTTACATGACTTTTCTAACAGAAACATTACTTTTCATGATTTTCTAGTGTGCTCCTCTCTCACTCCAGAACTATTTTGAGTATTTCCTGTGTGGCAGGTGCTGTACCAGGGCCAAGGACACATATAATGAGACACAGTCCCATTCTTCAGGAACCGGGAGACAGAGACACGGGACACACCTGCCGATAATGATATGTGACCACAATGGGACAGAGGTGAGGTGTATACCAAGCACTGTGGGGAAAAGGCATAAGGCAGCAATTAATTGTGCTTTGGGGCAGGAAAGAACTCAAACAGGTGACATGAAGTGGGGCCGGGAAGCATACATCTCCTGATGGCAAGGACACTGTCTGCTGTTCTGAGCCCTCCCAGAACCACCAGGGTCTTTTATGGCATCGCCTAACTCAGCGGTTCTCAACCTGTGGGTCGCGACCCCTTTGGGGGTCGAACGACCCTTGCACAGGGGTCTCCGGGTACTCGTATGTGGGTATCTGCATGTGGGCCTGGAGACGGATAGAGGAGCGGTGTCTCGGTTCCTAAGACCATCGAAAATACGTGTTTTCCAATGGTCTTAGGCGACCCCTGTGAAAGGTTGAGAACCGCTGACCTAACTAGTCCCTCGCTCTGTGATAGTCTTTGAACAGCCCTATCTTGAGTTTCCCAGCCCCACAGATCCAGATTTCTAGAGCAGAAACAGAACTACCGTACTTGGCGAGGCAATCAACACTCATTGAGCCTTTACTTTGTGCCAGTTAATGAGCCAGCAGATTTTGACACACGATCTCATTTGATCCTCAATGTGGAATGAATACAATTATTTCCTCATTTCATAGGGAAATTAAAGTTCAGAAGTTAAGCAACTTGCCCAAGGTCACACAGCTAGTAGGAGTTCAAAGATGTGTGAAAACCAAGTATAGCTCTAAACCTATGCACTTGACCACACTTAACCTGTTGCTATTCCGGCCAATGAAGATTTGCATGAAGCCCTAGTTCTCAGAAGGAAACAAAAGAAACCTCATTTCCCCTCCTAGTTAACTCCTCTCATAACAGCAGAGGGACGTGAATGTCGTGGAAAGAAAATAACTTGGGCTGCTGTGTCTGACAAGGCTGGTTTGAGTCTCAGGGTTCCAATGATCAGGACTTCAGAGAGCGATTTAATCTCCCGGAACCCCCGTTTCATTTGAAAAATGAAAAAGAATATGTAACATACATGGGGACACTATAAGGCCAACCTGAGGAGAACAAAAGGCAGCGTGGCAGCAAGGGCCTTATCAGTGACAAAGTCCTGTGGTTGTAGACAGACGGAAATCTAAATCGAATTATATATCCTTTTATCCACCACCCGTGCCCATGTTCTCCATCAAATTTCGGAAGGCAAATCTACACCAAGAAAGGAAATACTGAAAAAGAAATGTTAGGAGAAGGGCAGGTATAAGTTAGGTGTTGGCATTGTCATCACCTGGGGCCTTTTTAGAAAGGTAGGCTCTCAGGCCCCGCCCCAGACCTTGGGAATCAGCAACTGCATTTTACTAAGAGCCCTAAGTGACAGTACTGAAGTGGTGAATATTATATATGGACTCTTAAAAGCTGGTCTGTCCTACCATTGGCTAGTTCAAGCTCTATGAGCCAGAAATTGTACAAAGGAGTCAACAATGAATAATCAAATAATAATGAGGCTTAAAAATACTCTAGAACTACATTAATGTCTCTATTCCAAACCAAAAAATGACAAATCTTGATATTAATCAATTTATAACGGTATACTGTTAAAACAATTTTTTAATATGTCAGCACCAACTGTAGCAGGACCGACTGACCCTTCTTAGAAGAGAAAAAACAGCAGTTTCCTTAGCAATGAAGGAAAGAGGCTGCCTGCTCTACCTACCTCACAGGGTTAAATCCGTAGAAAGGACCTAAACTATATATATATATATATAAACTATGTATGTGAATAAGATAATTCCCTTTGAAGTTAAAGTTGCCTTCAGATCATATTATCAGCATCATAAAATTGAAAGGGGCAAAGCAATCTCCCATGAGAAGTGTAAGTAACAGGATAAGAAAGAGAGGAGAAATTAGCCTTACTGGACTTAGCCCATAACTCACACTAAGGACAGGGGAAAGAAAAATAATCCAGTAAGGGGAAGCTAACAGTGGGTTTTGCATCAAGAAAACAGCAAATGTACCTCTCCATGAGTTCCACTCACAAAGAAATGAATGAATATGTCACACTCACCCAGTAAGGCAGCCACTATGCCCACCAGCCCCGTGCCAGCACCCAGCTCCACGGCAGAGCGGCCCCTGAGCTCCACAGCTCCCATCTCCAGATACATGGAAAGAACGACAGCCTGAGTCAAAACACAGCATGATTATGATTAAGGTCAATGAGTGCTTTAGGAGCTGAAGGGTTTCAAGCTGGCAGGAAGTCATCACACAACCCTCTCCCACTTCAAGGTTCAATTCCCAGTTTAACAACGCTCACAGGAACTCAGCTGTTGCTGGGAGGTAACTTCGTAAAGCAAGGATAGACACCACATCCGAACATCCCACAGAACAGCTGCGCCAGGCCACACCCAAGGCCCTAACAGGAACAGCAGTGGCCAGTGCCACCTGCCCACACAAGACAGGGTCCTGCTATCTGGGAAGTTTAATTTCTTACTGTCACAGCACCTCTACCCTGGAGGCTTACAAACCTCCTCCGGCAGAGCTGACATAAACAGTCTCGGATTTTGCTTATGTGAATGTCCAGCTCCTGAACCAAGCTCAAGTCAGCAAGGCCACAGCGTCCCCCAGAGGGAACAAGGAGAGCAGCACCCCAAGCTCCTGAACCTACATTTCTCCCTCCTGTATCCCTGACAGTCATCGCCCTACAGGGGCATCAAAAGGCAAGTTTTAGACAAAGTTTGGGATACTTGATGTGTGAGTTAGCATTTGCATATAATTCTATAAAAGCACTGCATACTGTTAACATAATTTTTAAATATAGTTTTTCATGGCTACATACTATTGGTATAATTAGCAATACCTCTTCTTGGTGAGCATTTTGGGGGCTCACCCATTTCTCACCATTATGCATCTTTATTTCTTGGTCTGGGAATACTTTTCATGTGGTATTACTATAATAGAAGTGCTATTACCGGGTTAGAAACATATTTTTATTCCTAAATGCTTCTCTAGCATCCCTAATACAATGCTAAGACTGTAAAATTGTATCTACAACCAAGCATTTATCTGACAGTAAATGAGCTCCCACTGAATCCCAGGTGCGGTGCTAGATGCTGAGGTCAAGTCACTGTCACAAGCAGCTGACAACAGTGCTGGGAGAGGAAGAAGTGAAAGAGCAATTATAGTATCATTTTTTGTGACCATTACAACTGTGGAAAGCGTAAAGAAAACACATGATCTTCACTTTGGGCTTCATCATTCTGCCATAGTCTTTGTGCAATATTTTAAAAATTAAACTTAAAAATTAATGAGTGTGCAAAGCAGTTAGGGTCTCCTGCTTTCCTTTCCGTCCGTCCTTCTCACCTGCTGGGTAAATTACTGACAAGTCATTTAATTTCCCTCAGCTTTCTTTTACTCACCCTTAAGGTGCAATCCACGTGAGGGAAGTTGGGGCCGGAAAGTGTTTCTAATGGGTGGAAGTTTTTTTTGGAGGGGGTAGGGTGATGAAAATGTTTTAAAATTGAGCGTGGTGATAGTTGCACCCCTCTGAATTTGCTTTTTTTAAAAAGCACTTATTTGTACACTAGAGGTAAGTGAAGTGTATGTATATGAATTATATCTCAATAAAGCTATTTTACTTTTTTTAAATCAAGACCAGCCTTGTCATCAACTGTGGATGTTTTCAGAGGCCGCCTAGGGTTTACTTACCGCGTCCCAAACCACCGCTGCGACTCCCAGTTGCCTCCAGTCCTGTCGGATCTGGATCGTGTGGTTTGCAAAGGAGAAGGTGGCAAGAGGCTTGTGGAATCTCTGCAACCCCATCACCGCGGTCTCGTCATAGGGCACCAGGGCCATTTCGACTGCACCAGCTCTCTGTTCCCCTAAACCTGTAGGGCAAAAGATGCCTGCGTGACGCTCTGGCCAGAAACCGCATTAACTCTCAGGTGGCCCCCAAATGCTATTTTAAGGTCGTTTTACAAGTTCAAAAGAAGAGGTGGGGGGAGCTTTTGTCTAATTCCTTTTCCATGGCTCTTCCTCCGAGTCTTCTGGGAGATAAGCTTTGGCTCTGAATTCACGTCCAAGGATGTCTTTGGGCAAAAGCATCCAGAACGGTACGACTCCTGCAGGATCCCCTACACACGTAGCTGCTCGAACTCCGTGAATTCAGAGCGGCGTAAGGGTGAGCGAGGCGGCGCCGGCAGCCCGGGGCCCGGGGAAAAGCAGAGCTTTCTAAACCGCCCAGGCCTGCAGCTGGAACCCGCGGCAGCCGGAACCGCAGGGTACTTTTTGTTTTGTTTTGGTCTTGTCTCCACCCCTCCAAAGCGGTGCGTTCACAAGAGACGGCCGTGGACCCCAACCTGCATTTAGACTGAGTGTTAAGGGCTTGGTTTATCCTGCCTTTTGACGCCAGCTGGATATACAATAAGGTCGACACAGTTCCATCGCCTACAGACTGGGAGTGAAAAGACACTCATGGATTCCAAGTCGTTCGCGGAGAGAGAGGGACCGCGGATCCGGGACGGACTCGGGCGTCCGCGGCCAGGAGGCCTCCCCGGCCAGGAGGCCTCCCCAGGGTCCCCCCCACGTGTCTCCGTCAGCCCCTTCCCGCGGGGCCCAGGGGCTCTAGGAACCGGCGGCGTTGGGAATGGGAGGTGGGGGAGGGGCGCACAGGGGCCTCGGGCAACCCCTCATCGCGCAAGGCGCCCGCCCACCCCGGAGTGACGGGGGTCTGTCCCACGTAGGGCCGAGGTTGCACCCAGGCCGCCTCCGAAGCGAGGCCTGCGACACACTGAGGCCCGAGGCGCGGTCTCGCCGCTACTTACGGCTCCAGAGGCGGCCCCGGCGCGGCGCGCGCGGCGCTTTCCCCGCCCAGAGGCCGGCTGCGCAACAGACCAGCCTTAAAGGGCCGGTGGGACCCAGGGGACAGGCCGGGCCCGGCGCGGGCAGTGCCGACTGGAGGCGGAGGTGTCCCCCCGACCCCACCTCCCTTCCCCCGGGACAGGCGCTCCGCTAGCGCCGGGGGCACGCGGGGCCGACGCACGTGCTGGGCGGGGCCGAGAGGGCGGTGCGTTGCGTGCGGTGTCGGCCCTTACCCACGTGGATCCACAGGGCGCTCGGGCTTCCGAATCAGCTTCTGCCTGCGGAGAGCAGCGTTGGCGGGAGAGCGAGGTGCGGGGCAGCGAGCCGGCAGGTGCGCAGAGGGCTTTGGGTGTTCTGGCGACCGGTAAAGGGAAGCCACCCACCTGGCCCTGGCGACGCCCTTGTGCTGGTTCCGCGTTTGTTTGCGCTGGTCCTGGCGCGCGCGCGTTTTGTTTTTTTGTATTTGTTGGGCTTGCTTGCTTTTAATTTTAAAGGTGGCCAGTTAGCAGGTGTGTAGGCCAAAGTTGGCTGCGAAGACTATGTGGGCACCCATGTATTGCATCACCAAAGTGAGGTCAGAAGCGGTGTAATCGTCCGCTTGGTGGCAATACGGTGGGAAAGTGGCAAAGCCCTTAAGTAGAGCGCAAACGTGGAGCCAGCACCTGGCGCCCGGGCCTGGATTGTAAAATTTAGGGTGGGGATGGGGAGCCGGGGCGCGAGATGGGCCCCCACCCTGACCCAGGCGATTGCTGCAGACCTAAGGCCTTAGTCTGCGTCCTCCTGGGGCAGATGGTCAGCGCACCTGCCCTGGGGACACCCATTCTTGATGTGAAAGCTGTTGACAGCGTGGCACATGCCACAGGCCCTTGGAAAGCGTGCGGCAGCAGTGAGCACTCAAGAGAGTGACCACCCGGAGGGCAGCTGCCTCCTTTTCTTTTTCTGCTTTGACCCTGACCTCCACCCCTTTGCCCCACCCCGTCGCTGCTCTCTCTCTCCGTGATTCCCAGCCCCGGCTGCACGTTAGAATGAACGCGAGCGCTTTTGAACTCCTGGTACCCTGCTAAGGGAAAGTCTTAGTCGGTGTGCGGTGGGGCCCAGCACTGGTGTTTTGAAGACCTTGCCTGGTGATTCCCGCCAGCGGTCACCGGTGGGAAGCTCAGCCCAGGCCTGGTGCACCCTCGCTCCTTGCGTCTCCTATCCTGCAGGGGGCGTGCCAGGCCTCTGGCTCCAATAGAAGGGTGGAGCCTGGGGGCGCTTGAAGTGACTTGAAGTGAACGTTGAAAGTCGCCAGTGAAGGTCTTTTCCTTTTTTATTTTTATTTTTTGCTTTGCTCAGCTTATTTTTTTATGTGATAGAGTTTATTTTTGAGAGCAGTTTTATATTTCACAGCAAAATTAGAGAGAGGGTACAAAGATTTCCCAAAACTCCCTGGCCCTACACATGCACAGCCTCCCCAATAATCAATATCCCTCACCATAGTGGTACATTTGTTACAGTTGATGAACCTTCACTGACACATCAAAATCACCCAGAGACTAGTTTACATTAGGGTTCATGCTTGGTCTTGTACATTTTTATTTTTTTAAAAGATTTTATTGGGGAATTGGGGGAGGGGAACAGCCAAGTTGTCCTTCAGCCTTAGTTGTGGAGGGTACAGCTAGCTCAGCTCCAAGTCCAGTCGCCATCCAGTCACCCATCAGCAGGTCGCAGCTGCTCAGCTCAAGATGCGGTGTTCAATCTTAGTTGTGAATGGGCATAGCCCACCATCCCAAGGGGGAGTCCAACTGCAGCCTTGTTGTTAGGAGCATGTGCTCTCACCAGCTTAGCCATCCTGCCACCTGTTGGCAGCTCAGCAGCAGCTCAGCACGGGCTCAGCTCACTGGACCATGTGGTAATCGAACCGG
>NW_017731540.1:791160-792337 GCF_001890085.2 Hipposideros armiger | reverse complement strand
ATTTGAACTCCAGTCCCAGCTCTGCTAGTCCCTAATCGTGCGACCTGGGGCAAGTCCCTACAACTCCTTGAACTTTGGCTTCCTTATCTGTAAGTAGGGTTGGAATCAAGCTACCAGTTTCACTCCTGGCTGTGTCCTTTCCTAGCTGTATGACCTTGACCACTGAATTAGTGTTTCTGTGCCTCATTTTCCTCATCTGCAAAATGGGGATCTTACCACGACCCTGCCGGCTTGATGTCAGGAGGAAGGTGGTTACTGCGTGCTCCATGCTTAAACCAGTGCCTGGCGTACAGGAAACATTTACTAAATATTTGCTATTATTTGTTTCCTCGTTGTTGTCTGTTGCCCCAGCTTTTTCCTAGGATTTGTAACCTTCATGCCTTTCAGTGCCCATATTTTAAAATCTGTTCAGTCACTCCTCCTGTAATGACCAACGTGTCTTCAAGGGACTGGCCCTGGTGGTCGGTGTGCACCCCGAGAAGAAGCCCAGGTGTTCCCTCTACTCAGCCTTCTCCTTGACCTTCTCCGCAGCCTGGGCTGCTTGCGGTGGACAGTCGGCCTCAGACCTGAGGATGCTGTGAAGGACTCACATCATTTCCATCCTTCCGTCCATTGGTCTGAACTTGAAGGTACATAATGTATAACAGGGTCTTCTTGTTTCTCCCCGAACCCTTCTTTCCTGGTCTGAGGCAAGCCCTGTGTCCCCCAATTGGCCACCGGTCTCCTGTCCACCCCAGCATCAGCACACACCGCGCAGCGTGCTGCGGGTTAAAACGCCCCTGCTCGCTGGCTTCCTGAGGACTGGCTCCTCAGCCAGCAGCCCTGCGGCCACCTTCTGGGTCAGCACCCTGCCTTGCCAGATGATCACTCTGCCCTCCCCAGCCCCCTCCTAAAAGCCCACCACCATCACTTCTCCATCACATGATCTTTATAGCTGTATAGCTGTGCATTTCAGGGGCTCCCTGTGGCCTACAAGTTCATTGCCTCAAATTCAAAGACTTCATTTTTTTTTCTTTATACCCTGCCTTGTTCCAAAAAGTATTTAAGGCAGTATCTCATTATTGTATGTGTTTTTGGGTTTTTTTTGTTTTTTAAGATTCTCCATGATCTCACTATAAAACTAGACCTTCAAAGAAGTTTTAGAACCTGGACCAAATAATTAGCTTGTTTAGGTCAT
>NW_017731540.1:788804-789805 GCF_001890085.2 Hipposideros armiger | reverse complement strand
GTGAAACCTGATCCTAAATTTTCTTTTCTTGCTGACGCTGGCTTGAGTGCCTGATACATACAGCCAGAATCCTAATGGATAGTATATTTTCTGTTGTTTGTTTTTAGGCAGTAATGTAGACAGAATACAAATATTCTGTAAGGTCCTCGTATACAATTGGGTGCTGGCTAACTTGCTATCGTATTTTCCAAATGACAAATATGATCCTAATAGATGAACGTGTGTTTGAAAGACAGAAGTCTCTCCACACTCACTGTCATCAGATGACCAGAGTTAGCACAGACCTTGATAAATGTTGGCAAAATGAAAGCATGATCTCTGGCTACCTCTTTCCTGTCCCGTCTAGGATGAGAAGGTAGCCCTTCCCCGTCCCCCAGCACTGCCACACCTGCCCTGAGAGTTATGTCCCCTCCCCAGTCCTGAGGAGGCTCGCGCCCCAAGTGGTTCCATCAGCAGCTTCATTTTCCCTTTAAACAAGTCCAAGAATCCCGTTATGTCAAAATTCAGGATTTTAAGAGTGACGCAGGCTTGCTGCCTCTGGGTCCTCACTGCTCCAGTCTGCCTTCTGCTCTCTGGCCCTACTGAGATGCTCTCTTCAGAGCTACTTGTGGCCAATGCCCAGCCTTGCCTCTGCCCCAGACACCACACTGCTCTATGGCATTGGACTTAGAGGCCCTCCTGCCTGGGGGGCTTCCGTCCTGGGATGTTGGAGTGCTAGTCAGTCTCTGGTCCTGCCCCGCTCTCACCACCTCCACTAGGCTCCCCGGCTGCTGCAACTTCTCTGAAAGCAGCTTTACTGTGACTCCAGGTTCAAAGTCTTCAAAAGCACCACTTCCACACAAGCCCAGTGCTCCGCTCAGCAGCCACAGCAGTGCAGTGAAAGAGTGGGGAGTTTGAGATGGCAAGATTTGAACTCCAGTCCCAGCTCTGCTAGTCCCTAATCGTGCGACCTGGGGCAAGTCCCTACAACTCCTTGAACTTTGGCTTCCTTATCTGTAAGT
>NW_017731540.1:785984-787020 GCF_001890085.2 Hipposideros armiger | reverse complement strand
AGTCTAAGACTACTGATCACCTATATCCAAGACCGTCATTCTAAGACTTGAAGACAATTCTTCTGACAGTGTTGCTGAGGATGTGAAAAAGGGGAGATTCACTCTCTGCGTTATCTGTAGTTCGAAGTGCAGTTCAATCATAGTATACCTGTCTATATGTGCTTTTTCCTTTAACGAGGGTCACTGGGCTTCTTTCCCTGGTCCTCTTCTGGACCCAGACAACTGAAAACAGGACATGTGTGGTCATCTCCTCCAGCCCAGTGGGTTCCCTGTGCGCCTTCCGGCTGTTGGACTCTTCATACCCACTCAGCCCCTTGCAGGGAGCAGAATTGAGGGTGGAGAGAGAATATACAGAAGCACACCAGAAGCCTTTGGTTGATAGCTTATTATTTTTATCCCCGCAACTGAAAGTGCTTTTCCCCAATCATATGACACTTCACCAGAGCCTCATGGTAGATGGGTGCTTGGTCTTCTCCCCCTTCTGTTTTCTGAAACTAGTCCATGTGTGAGGTCACAGGAGAAGCAGCCACCAGGCTGGATAAATAATTTTCTCTGCAGAGCGAGAATTCAGAGTGGCTATGTTCACCCATTGTTATGATCTTTATTAGTCCAGCATCCATCTCCCATTTTTCTGGTAGCAGTTCTATTCTGCTAAGAGTCAAAAGCCCAGCTTCTGGGGCCCAGTAGTCTAGGTCACATCCCAGCTCTGCAACTTACTAGCTGTGAGCCCTTGTGGGTAAGACGCATTCACCTGTGCCTGCATTTCCCCATCTATAAAAAGGGGATAATGTACTGATTGCATTAATAAACAAAGAAGATAGTAAACTGAGGTGAAAATGAGTTAATGTATCTAAAGTACTTAAAACAGTGCCCAGCGAACAGTAAGGTTCATGTAGCATTTGCTCTCACTGATACAGTAAAACCTTGGATTGCGAGTAATGTGGTTTGCGAGTGTTCCGCAAGATGATCAAACGTTTCTAATACATTTTAACGTGGTAAATGAGCGATGTCTTGCAATACCAGTAGTTTGTTTCCA
>NW_017731540.1:784334-785309 GCF_001890085.2 Hipposideros armiger | reverse complement strand
TTTTGTTTTTTAAGATTCTCCATGATCTCACTATAAAACTAGACCTTCAAAGAAGTTTTAGAACCTGGACCAAATAATTAGCTTGTTTAGGTCATTTGTTCGTTGGATGGTGATCTCTCTAGGGATCATCTACTCTGTGCCTGGCACAGCAGCGCAGCCATGGTCTGGTCCCCACTCTCAGGATCTTAGGCTCAGCATGGGCTCCAGTCCAGACAGGCAGTGCGTTAGTTTCCTAGGGCTGCCCTAACCGAGTACCACAAATAGGTGGCCTATAAGAAACAGAAGTGTATTCTCTCACCGTTCTGGAAGCTAGGAGTGTAAACTCAAGGTGCAGACAGGGCCATGCTCCCTCCCAAGATCCTCAGGAAGAACCCTTCCTTGCCTCTTCCAGCTTGTAATAGCTCTTGGCATTCCTTGACTTGTGGCAACATAATGCCAAGCTCTGCGTCCATCCTCACGTGCCAGCCTTCTTTCTGTGTGTCTGTGTCGCCAAATCTCCCACTCTTTGTAAGGACACTAGCCATTGGATTTAGGGTCCATCCTAATCTAGTATGACCTCGTCTTCACTTGATTACATCTGTAAAGACCTTATTTCCAAATAAGGGCACATTCACAGGCACCGAGTGTTAGGACTTCAACCTATCTTTTCAGGGGATCCAATTCAACCCACAGCAGTCAGCAACCAAAGCAACAAGGGCAAATAAACGACAAAATTTTAATGAGAATACCTTAAAAAAACCAACAACTATGGATTTGCTTAAAATGAACAATTTTAAAGTAGAAACTGGGATAGGATAGTGGTTGAGAACATGAACCACTGAATCACAGCCCATGAGCTTAAATCGTGCAAAGATTAATTGCTTCCCTTTTGTAAAAATAGAATGATAGTAATGCTTATGTCAGTGGACTGTTGGGAGGTGGTAGAGGTACATGAGCTAAATAAAACATCTTCATTACCATGTATAACACCGGCAC
>NW_017731540.1:769456-783699 GCF_001890085.2 Hipposideros armiger | reverse complement strand
CTTTGCTGATCGAATGCTGTGGTGATAGCAAGTTAGACACATGTTCCAACTGTTCTTGAGAAGAAATGGAAAAGGGACAGAAAACTGAGGAAACTGGGTTTTTTTTTGGGGGGGGGCAAGGCTGGAGGATTTTCTAAATTTACTGTTAATATTCCTCTGTTAGTTTTTTGTTTGTTTGTTTGTTTGTTTTAGAATGTCTATTCTAATCCAAGCTACTATGGTTGATGTTTTAAATTAATCTTTTATTCGATGTTGTAATATAGATTAGCATTATAGTTGTGCTATAACCTCATTTTAAAGATAAAGAAATTGAGACATAGGCATTTTTAAAAGACAGCTTTAAAATGGCGACTCTTAATTGCTATAAAACTAGAGTTGAATCTGATATCAGAAAACATATTGCCTTAAACGTCTAACCCAGCAATTCTCAAACGTTTTGGTCTTGGGATCCTTAACACTGTTTAAAATTATTGAGGATGCAGCCTCTTCTCCTGCAGGGATGAAGGCCATTCTCAGCATTCAGGCTGTGGACGTTCCAGAAGACGTGGCCATCACTCTGAAGGGACCACAGTTACTGTGAAGGGCCCCAGAGGCGCCCTGTGGAGGGACTTCAGTCACATCAATGTAGAGCTCAGTCTCCTTGGAAAAAAAGAAGAGGTTCCAGTTAACAAATGGTGGGGGAGTAGAAAGGAGCTGGCTGCTGTTCACATTATCTGTAATCACGTGCTGAACGTGATCAAGGGTGTTACACTGGGCATCTCCTACAAGATGAGGCCTGTGTGTGGTCACTTCCCCATCAACACTGTCACTCAGGAGAATGGTTCTCTTGTTGAAATCCAAAATTTCTTGGGTGAGAAATATATCCACAGGGTTTGGATGAGGTCAGGCATTGCTTATTCAGGATCTCAAGCCCAGAAAGATGAGTTAATTCTTGACATTGAACTTGTATCAAATACAGCTGCTTTGAATGCAACAAGCCACAACAGTTAAAAACAAGGATATCAGAAAATTTTTGGATGGTATCTATGTTTCTGAAAAAGGAACAGTTCAGTAGGCTGATGAATAAGATCTAAGTTGTCCAGCTACAGAAACGCCAAGATATCAGATGATTCCTCAGACTTATGTGATATTTTAAAGATGCAATAAAAGCCATGTATTTAAAAATTAATAATAAAATAAAATTATTGAGGACGCTAAGGAACTTTTGTGTGGGTAGTATTTATTGATATTGATCATATTAGAAATTTTAAGTTTTAAGGAATTAAAACTGAAAACAGTAAACTACGTGTTAATTCATTTTAAAGTAACAACCATTCCTCCATTATGTGTTAACATCACAATTGACATTTATAGAGCACTTCATCCTAGAACATCAGACCGTACATTCTTTTCTAGTATACATGGAACATTCTTAAGGATAGACTATATATTGGGACATAAAACTAGCCTCAGCAAATTTAAAAAGATTGAAATCATACCAAGCATATTCTCTGATCACAAGGCTTTGAAATTGAATATCAACTGCAAAAAGAAAGCAGGAAAAAAACCACATGTCAATATCACAGCAATGACATCATCATATATAGGGAGCCTCTGGAAAACATAGTATGTAAATGAGAGAAAAAAAGGCAAATAACATCTTGATATTATTATGAAAATAGTTTCAATATCAGGAATTCTGTAAAAAGGCCTCAGGGTTCCTCGGAAAATGCAGACCATACTTTGAGAACCATTTGTCTATTCCTCAGTCTTCTTAGCAAACTTATCTTCTTTGCCTAAACTACAGTTATTCAGGAAATAAGTAACAAAGATACTTTTAAAACTTTGAGTTTCTAATACTGGATGCAAATATATAATATGTTTTCAATTGTCTTGTAATCTTTAACGTGCAAGCAAGTAGGCAATACAGAGTTTGTGTTCTGGTGGGGTTCTGGAGGCTGGCACACTGGTTCGAACCCCAGCTCCCCCACTTGAACCCCAGCTCCCCCACTTAGCCTTGTGGCCTGGAGTGGGGGTTACTTAGCTTCTCTCAGCCTCAATGTCCTATCTGTAAAATGAGCAGGCTATTGGCATTTGCCTCAGAAGCTTGCTGTGAGGATTAATTGAAATAATCTCTACAAAGAAAGACTACTTTCCCAGCTCCCTGTCAGGTAAGTCGTGGCCCTGTGCCTGGGTTCTGGCCAGTAGAATGCCAGCCAAACTGCCTCTGCCTAAAGCCCTCCGCCTTCTGAGGTGGACAAACTGGAGGAGCTAGGACCCCTGAGTCACTGGATTGTGACTTCAGCAAGAAATAACCCTTTGTTGTGTTAAACCACTGTGATTTGGAGTTTGTTCACTGTCAAAAGGTAGCCTGGCCTATCTTCACTAGTACACAGGTCAGGCCCTTTGAGTGGAGTGGAAACAGAAGGAGTGGCATTTGAAAGATTAGGAATTTAAAAGATTAGAAGATTAGAAGTAGGGTGGGGAGGGCAGAGGAAGGCATCCAAGCCAGGGAACCGAAAATGCAAAAGCTCCAGGCAGAAGAGAAAAACCATCCAGAGACCATCCTTGAGCAAGGGGAAGTGGCTTGAAGAGTAAATCAAGCCCATGGCTGAAATCTTTAAAGGTTTGAGGTACCCAAACTCCACTAAGAGCCTGCACCCGGTAGGAGAGGCATTTCTGCACCATCACCACCGACTCTTCTGTGTGAGTCACCGAACCCTAGGTGATCCCAGGGGTGAGGCTGACTGCCCTTGAGGACACTAATATACAACCAAAGAGTTGTTTTAGTCTTAAGGATATTCAAGAAGCCTAACACATTAGCTTAAGTTGTTGCCCCAAAAAGATTAACCATGAATCGTGTCCTGGTAGAACTATTCACCACCATCTTTCTTAAGTTCTCCTCTGGATTCTCAATGTCAAAGTTTTCACAAAACCTCACTGCATGGAGAAACGGACAGAAGAACTGCCCAGTATTACACTGAGGGAATGCACAGCATAAATAGCAACATTTGGATTTTTCATCTTGCCAAAGCAATCGTGTTTGTTCAGAGCTTTACGGCAGCCAAATCCGAGATGCTTCTCATTCAACAACACAGTAGAAGCAGCAGCTTGTGCAGAAGTTTCCAGGCTTGTGTTCTGCTGGGTTTTGCAATCACAGCTGTGGCTTTCAGAAGACTGCTGAGTAAATCTTTGCTGAGTGAATGAATGAATGCTACGATTCAGAACTATCGCACCAAATTATTGCCCACCTCACTGTAGGAGTTTTTAAGTTCAAATTTCACTTATTAGACACCTTTGAGTCAATGATGTTGAAGAATTAGCTTTTATTTTTTTGTATGTGTGTCATTCACCTGGGGGTCAGTAAAACCCACAGGTGTGTTACACATTCGGGCAAGAAGCTTATTGACTGTTCATGTCTTTTGATGATTCCAAGAAAAGGGATGGAGCCCTTTGCCTTGTTATCCTCTGCGTGCTAGTGTGTGTGTGGCTCTGAAAGTGAGTTTCATTTTAAGTACGTCAGACCAAAAGCTATCATCAAAAAGAGAGCAGTGAATTATCAAATAAAACTGCTAGCTTGTCATGCCAAAAAAAACTCATGTACTCACCACAGCACCCCTCCTCAGATGACACAGGGCATTTAGAGTGCCATTTTCCCTGATGGGATGTAAGGACGTTTTCCTGATGGAGTGATGGAAGTGGAATTACACGCGAGTGAGACCAGGGAGAAGCCGCACTGAGGAGCCAGGCAGACAGCCTTGGCCTGTAGATGTAATTTGTTTGCCCCACACCGACGTGGCCCTCATGGTTTTGTTTTTTTTAGTTTTGTTGTCAACCTTTTTCTTTTTCTTTTTTTTGTTTTTTTTTAAGCTGAGCCATCCTGCCACCTGTTGGCAGCTCAGAGACTGCTCAGCTCGGGCTGGACTCGAACCGCTGTTGCTCAGAGCTCAAACTCTTGAGCAAGCTCTTAACCAACTGAGCCACTCGGCCGGCCCTGTTGTCAACCTTTAAAAGGAGGAAGATGTCAGATAAAAATCAAGATCTCTGGCTCTCCTTGAAAATTCTGAAATATCTGGCTAAAGTGGGCCCAAATGCCCACAAGATAGCCACGAGCTAGAGCTGGCTCTGGCCTCTTTGGACAGCACACTGTCTCTTCCGTCTTCACTCCTCAGTGTTCACCCCTAACCAGCCTCATTCACTGACAACACTGTTGGGGCCCTTGAGAGAGCCCCAACAAATAGCATCTCTCTTTTTCTACTCTGGGTTCTAAACAAGTTGAGGAATAAAACAATGAATAAAGCTGAAAACTATCCCCTTTATTTATTCCTGAGTGAAGAGGTTGGAGGGCATGACATACCTTCAGGCAAAACCAAGCTGACTTACCCAGCCCGGTTACAGGCGACGCGAGATCAGGGTAGGCCTCTCATGTAATTCTTCCAGCACTGAGGAGCAGCAGAGAACGCAGGTCTGCTCCCAGAAGGACGGATCAGAGCCATATGTCAGGAACAAAAGCAAGAGACGGAAAAGACAAAGACCTGAAAGGGAATCCCAGATGTGCTAATGAGGTAGGCTCTAAATTCAGGAAAACAAGAGAGAGCTCGAGCACAGACTGGTGACCAGCTGAGTCCAAGAGCCAGTGGCTGAGGTATAATCATGGTTTATGGAGTGCCTAGTAGGTGCTGTGCACATTTGTGACCCTGCAAAGTAGGTACTGTTAACTCCTTCAGAGATGAGAAAACCACAGCCCTGGGTGATTCCGAAGGGCCAATCTCACAGGCTGTAAAACCCCTCCCGTCTCCCTGCTTGTCTTGTCCTTTCGGCCAAGTGTGAGTGTTTTCTTCTGTGGATATGAGAAATGTCCAAACCCGTAGAGAATTTTTACGAGTGTATTTGAGCCAAACTGACAACAATTGCCAGAATCAAAATCTCAATGGATTGAGAAAATGCCCCAGAGAATGGCAGTTTAGCAGTTTATGTTATACATTAGAATAAAAAGAGTAGACATAAGGGTTACATGAAATTCATTGATGGTACATTAAGGGGGCGGGAGAAAGCAAAGCGGGGAAGCCTCTGGGATTGGATAAAAAGCAAAACAAAGAGACACAGGCTTCTTTTGCATTGGTGGGTACAGGACAGTTAATAATTAACATTTACAGCACATAGATGGTATGTGGGGAACAAGATAACGATGAGGGGTTCTGTGGTCTCCTGCTCTGCGGAGGTGGGTATGCCCTGAGGGGTCTGGAAAAGAAGATTACTCTGACATTTCAAAAGTATGTTATCTTAGAGGTAAAAAGACAGTAGACAGGCTCACTTAAGTTAGTGACTGACCTTTGTCAAGGAAGCTACAGGCCTAGGACGTGACTACCTGCCAAGACTCAGTGCTAGTTAGGAATTTGTATGTTCAGACCATCCTCGGTGGTTACTTTCAGTCTGAGTTTGTAGAGCCCGCCATGCTGGCTCCCTTGAGCTTGTCAGGTTTAGTATGTGGCCCCTTTTTCATCCACACTTCTGTGACAGCAGGAGCAGTGTGAGGCCTGTGAGGTTTCCACACTCCATTAAAGAGCTGTAGGAGTCAGGGCCGTCTGCTGGGCTGGGAAGCTCTGGGCCACCCTACCCCGGGCGAGTAAGTATCCTAGCCTCTTCCTGACAATCATCTAGTCTGTGGTTCTGTGACCTCTCCTTTCCCATCCTTGGGCTGTTCACACCCACTCCACACAGAGCAGAAAAGATGGGGAAGAGGGGATGAAACGGACCTTCACAGACACCGTGTTTGACCCTCTCTAGTCATCAGTAGCAAGTTTTCCATAAAAGCAGTGGTCTGTGTTGCAGTAGAAGTTTCTCTGAGGGGCACCTTGACTCCTGGTTTAGTCGTAATGCCACCAGCAGTCAATCCTAACTCACTCCTGCACAGGGACACATCACTCAGTAGTACTCCAAGAGATCAACGATTGAAAATTCCTTAATAAGGAATGTTTTTAGAAGGGACTATGGAGAATCAAAAAAGGGGATGAATATAAATGTGTATTTACAGAACCGAGTAAGGAGCAAAGAAAAGCTGAACAGAAAGAACTGAATGGAGAAGCTTTCTACTAAAACGTTTTTTCTGCAGGTTTGGATGCCAAAAATAGTTCTGATGCCACTCGCATTATGGAAGTATCTGAGGCTATAGCCACTAACCTTCATCAGAAGGAAACCCATTAGGTGGCATTGTAGACTCAGAAATGATCAAATAGAACATGGACTTACCCAGTAGAAGTTTCAAATTTAAGACATTTTTCCGGTAGTTAAAGCAACTCGAGGAGAAATGGTCTACATCATTAATGCTGAAATAAATGAGAGACAAAGTTTGAGGTTAGGGCATAAGCAGTCATGAAAGAAATTCCCATGGCCTCAAAAAAGATGAGGAAGGAATGAACAAACATTTATTGGGCAACTACCATATGGAAAATGGCTGGTGGGCACCCTGTAGTTTAATTCTCATAATATTGTAAGGTAAGGGGATTATTACCCCCTTTTTAATAGACCAAAACTCTCAATATCAAAGGTCACACTGCGGACAATGGCAAGCTTGGGATCCAAAGCTAGTTCCAATCCAGGTGGCTGCCTCCAAAGCCTCTTGCCCTTGCAAACACAGCATGCTCCTTCACGGGGGCATCAGGGGACCCTGGTCCTGATGCTCCCCTTTCCCCCTCAAAGTTTTCAATGAAAATCTATTGAAGGATTTCTCTTCTTCCCTCAAGGAAAGGTATTTCCATGAAAGCATTAGGTGTTAAATTTCACTGTAAAGAAATTCCCTCATAACTTTTATTTGCATATTGTTTCTTTTACTATTTCAGTTAAATTTTTACACTATTTTACATGCGTATTTCTCTGTACAGAGACCTTACATGTTGTACACAGCATAATGTGATATAAATTGGATCACTGTGATGAAAATCTAACCGCAAAGGGCAGTCCCTGACTCGTGTCCTGCTAGTGCTTTCCTTTACTCCAATGTCCAGTCAACCTTTGAATAAGCAGATCAGTTGCTGGCTGTGAGGCAGCTGAGAATGAGGAGAGTGGGGACAACTGCCAGTACTCTCACTCTGGGCTTGCCCCGTGTATAAAATTTGCATCAGAGAGCACTGGGTTCAGTTTACTGAACAGCAGCTTGAACAGTGCCTTTTGATGGCGCCCCCTGGAAAGTACGGGTTTATACAGTCATCTGGTCAGTGGTGGAGTAAGTCTAGCTCCCTAAGAATTGTGTAAACAACTTACATGCTCAGACAAGTAACAACCTACTATTCCACAAATACGCAAGAGCACTGGGCTCCAAAGTAGCCCAAAAGGAAACATCACTGAGCAAGAAGGAACGTTGGAACTGCCAGTTACGTACAACTTTTTCATCTTACCCTTTAAAAGTTTGAGTGTCATGTAATAGGTTTAGGTGCATTTACTACATTAGTATTTTGGTATTGTAGACCTTATTAGTTCATAGACATGTATTGGGAAAACATGCTTGAAAATTGTTTGCCAATGTGAGTGCAAAACCAAAAAAGCTTGGAGACGCTCTGCCTAGAGGAAGGCGAAAATCAGTGGAGGTGGTGGCAGTGAGAGCCTGCCCCTAAACTCCCAAGATCCAAAAGATAAACCTGAATTGCCTGGGTCATGCTGTAGCAAGAGGAGACCTTGCCAGAAGCAAGGTATAATTGTACCATTCCCTGCTTTTCTTCTTACCAATGAGGACGACATACTGTGAGATTCCCTGAGAAGAAGATGGATTGTGAGAGAACAGCCAGCCCCCTCCTTCCCCCAGCAGCCCCAGGCTGTGGCCCCAGGACCCAGAGACACTAGCCCTCTTTCCCAAAGTGATGAGCTCTGCTGGTCAAAGGAAAAATGGCAAAAGGCATAAAAAGTTCCATATCGTTTGTCCTACAGGAAATGTACATTAAAAAGGTTATTCTTGGGCCGGCCGAGTGGTGTGTTGGTTAAGAGTTGGCTTGGGATGCCAGCTCTGAGCAGCAGGGCCCCGGTTTGGATCCCACATAAGGGCCAGTGATGCTGCGCCTTCTACAGCTATGATGGTGAACAACAGCTCGACCTGGAGCTGGGTTGCTGTGAGTTGCCGGCAGCGTAGGCTGCAGTGGGGCTGGCCAGCAGCGGGCATGAGCTTTCATGAGCTTCCGTGAGCCACTGTGAGCGGCCATCCAATGGCTGATGAGCAACTGCCTCACCCGGGAAGAGTGCAATGATAATACCAACATGGGCCAGTGAAGCGACGTCCTCCACAACTAGACTGAAGAACAAAAGGACAGCAACTTGTCTGTTCCCTTCCCCCAATTCCCCAGTACTGTTCCCCTCCCCCAATTCCCCAATAAAATCTTTTTAAAAAAAGGTTATTCTTCAACTGTCAATTACATGGATTTAAACAAATGAGTAGTTGGTGAGGTTAGAGAAACAGGCATTCCCATATACACCAAGTGAATGTGGGTGTAAACTGGCAAAATCTTTCTCCATGCAATTTGAAAATACTGACCAAGTGTTTTAAAAAATATACAGCTCTACAAATATATCAATTTCTCTTTGGATATTTTTTAAAGGAAATAATCAAATTTGTAAATAAAGGCTTAAAAATATAAAAGCTTGTTCAACCACTTATTCATTCTCCACACATTTATTGATGTCTTTTATGAAGCAGACTCTGTGCTAGATGCTGCAGTGCAACACAGAATAAAATCAATAGGGCTCCTCTCCTCCTGTAGGTGATTAATAATCATTGCAGTGTTATTTATAATGGGGAAAAATCAGAAACTAAAAAAATGGTCAACAGTTTCTTTTTGTAGCTATGAGTTTCTATGCAGCCATTATAAATTGTATTGTGGAAGACACTGGAAAATACTCACATTAAGTGGTTGAGTGAAAAAAAGCAGCTAACAAAACAGTGTATGAGCCGTAAGGCTTCTCATGGCTTTGAGTGATCAGAGAAGGGTCACAGCTCAGCCTACTATTTGAAGCAGAGGTAATTTAGAATGAAAAGACTTCCCTTTAGTGAGAAACAAAACAATAGATTAAAAAAGCATTGAGAAATTATGACTATCATTTCTTTCTACTCCTGAATGTTTTCTGAGGATAATTCTAGGCAGAACTAGAGGAGTAGGTAACAGCAGTATTGATGGAAGGTTCTGAGAGGCAGTAAGACACATCTAAGGAACTACAGCCCAACTGAAAATAAGTACCTAATCTAATATTTAAAAAGGATCTCCAGTGTAATCAATGAAAGGTCCCTAAGAAAAATGGGCTTACTCATACAGTGTTGGTATAATTTGCCTTGTTATAAACTTTTGAGAAGGCAATAGCAATATCCATCAAACTTCTTAATGTCACTGCCATAACCTAGCGATTCCACCTATAGGAATATCCCTATAGGAGTACTTATGCCTGCATTAAAACATTTGAATAAGGAAATGAAAATTACCAACATATGCATAATGGGAGTCCCACAAGGAGAGGAGGAGAAAAAGGCAGAAAGAATATTTGAAGAAATAATGGCCAACAAATTTCCCAAATTTGATGGAAAATATTAATCGGGACACCTAAAGATTCAACAAATTCCAAGTGAGATCAACCCAAAAGCAATTCACACTGAAATACACCATAATTAAACTGTCTAAAGCCAAAGATGAGAAGAGAATCTTGAAAACAGCAGAGAAAAATGACACATCATGTACAAATGATCACTGGTGAAATTAACAGCTGACTTCTCATCAGAAACTATGTAGGCCAGTAGTCAATGGGATGACATATTCAAAGTGCTAAAACAAAAACGGCAGAATCATACATCCAGCAAATATCTTCCCAAAATGGAAAAGACATTCAAATAAATACTGGGGGTACCAAAAAAATGTATACAAGTGGATACTTTGCTCAGCGTTGTTCAAGCAGTAGTTCGCCATAATCAGAAGTGTCTGGACGCTGATGGTAACCACTTTGAGCACCTCTTGTAATTGCAGAAGTCAGATGTGACTTGTATTCATCTTTTGTTATTGGTTTATATTGAGAATTACAATTTTAATATTTTTTCCTTTCTTAAAATGTGTATACATGTTTTTGGCACCCTCTGATAAACAAAGCCAGAAATAATTTATCACTACTAGACCTGCTCTATGAGAAATACTAAATAGAGTCCTTCAGGCTATATGAAAGGATGCTAGACAGTAATTGAATTCACATAAAGAAGTAAAGATGTGACCCTTGACCATACTGAGTACCAGGAATATAAAGGAAAAGGTCAGACATACCACACACTTGGGACAGTTCTACCAAAGTCTCCCAACTTCTACCTTCTATGACAATATAATGGTATAGGGATGAGCAGTATGCACTATGACCAAGTGGGATTTATCCCAAGACTGCAAGGTTGGTTTCATGCCAAAAATAAATCAATGTAATATACCATGTTGATAGAATAAAGGACAAAAAACATGAGGCTGTCAATACACACAGAAAAACCATATGACAAACTACAACACCTTTCTATGATTAAAACAACAACAACAAACCCCAACAAACTAGGATAGAAGGGAACCTTTTCACCTGATAAAGGGCATCTGTGAAAAACCCACAGGTAACACCATACTTAGTGGTAAAAGATTAAATGCTTTTTCCCTTAGAGCAGAACAAGGATGTTTGCTTTAATCACTTCTGTATTACATTGTACTAGAATTTCTATTCAGGGCAAGAAAAAGAAAAGGCATCCAGATTTAAAAGGGAAATGTAAAACTATCTCTGTTTGCAGATGACATCAGATGATATGTAGAAAATTCTAAGGCATCTCTCTCTCTCTCTCTCTCTCTCTCTCTCTCTCTCTCACACACACACACACACACACAATTAGAACTAATAAACAAGTTCAGCAATATTGCAGGATACAAGGTCAATATGCAAAAGCCAATTGTATTTCTATAAACTAGCAATGAGCAACCTAAAATGAAACTATTTTATTTACAATAGCATCAAAAAAAGTAAAATACTTCTGGATAAATTTAACAAAAGAAATGCAAAATTTGTACAGTGATTTATATGAGCCACTAATGGACCCCCCTAAAAGTGGATCCAAATCATAGTCCATTTGCTATCAGAAAGTATGGGTTCAGCTTTTTGTTTTAGGAAAGAACAAAAAATATTTGGAAAAAAATGATCAAACAAATGTATCCATGTTCATTAGTGTTTTTATGGGAAACAATCTGATGATACAGTAGGCCAGCCAGGTTAATCAAACAATGTAGGCATAAAGATAAATCATAAGTAAATGTCTGTGAACAGAGACAAGAATAGGGCTCCATGGGGATGCTTGTTTACTGAGATGGAGGAGAAACAAAATAGGTAAAGGAATGAAAAAGAAAAAAGGAAAAAAACACTCTGAGAGGATATTAAAGAATAACTCCACAAAAAGCCACATGCCAAATTTCTGGTTACCTTATCACCTTCCTCTTACTCTTCGAGCTTTACATCTGGTTTTCTAAGGCAAGATCCAATCTTGATGACATTTTGGGCAGAGCTAATAGATATCTCCCTTTTTTATGACTTAGCTCGGCCTAAGAAATAATACCAGCAATAACATCATTTTACAAGGAAAGTCTAATTGGAATGTGAATGAACGTAGTATTGGCCAAGGGCCTCTATCCCCTACTTATGTCTTATTTGAAAATCTGACCCAATTATCTGACAATCAAAGAGGAATATCTTTCATCTTGTCATCATTTGTTCACAGTTATGCCATCTGGTTTACATAACCAGAAGAAAGCTTGGCACTCACATCCAACCAGAATGACCGTCAGTTCTCTAAACATCTGATTTCCTCTTTGCCAAGAACAGTGACAACTGATTTCAAAGTAAGCACTTATGTAAAACAAATGACAGGAGGAAGGGATATTTTTTAAGAAAATAGGGGATGGGAAGAGCATTTTGGTGTCATCTGATATTTCAAACTATATTGAACATTATAACCTGATTTATATTTCTTTGCGTTTGTCTCTGAATTTTCAATTTAATTGAACAAATACTTTTAGAGCTCCTGCTCTATGAAATGGGATGAGCCAAGCACTAGAAGGATGCCAAGCCATATTAGTCAGGGAAATGGCTCTAACTCTAAGAAAGAGAACAGATGTCAGTGGCTTAACTAATGGCAGTTAATGTCATGCTTACTTACCAGCTCAATGATGCTGTTCTAGGTCAGCAGGCAACTTTCTTCCACCTGGTGATCCAGGGATTCAGGCTTTTTCTATCTTGAGTTCCTGCCATGTTCTTCTGTTTGGCAGAATCGTCTGCCTCAAGCTGCCCGAGAGGTGGAAGAGTGAAGAAGGCATGCCCAGACCAGACGTGACACCCATCACTTCTATTTACATTCAACTGGTATGAAGAAGCTACTCGGCACACCAGGATGTGTGATATATGGGCCATGTGGTCCCTGGCAGGGTAGCACTTCCCTGCAACAGCTTTACACCCGGAAAGGAAGGGGACAAGCCAGAGGTGCCTGTCATTCATATTGTGTAAGATGCAGCTTCTCCTTTCAAAGAACTTTCATCAGAGTACAGAAAGACACTCACAGGAGAGAAATGCTATGGAGGAGGTGGCATTTGAGATGATCCTCGATTGACAGGCAGAACTGCCAGACAGCGTTGGTAAGGGGCATTCCAGAAGGAGGGAGGGCACCAACAAAGCATGGAGGTGGGGAGGGAATGTTGAGGAACTAGTTTTCCTGGAACAAGGCTTTGCACAGGGGAGAGAGAGCCCAAGCTTTAGAGGCTGGTTAGGTCACTGTTATGTAAGGCCTTGAATGTCAGGAGAAAGAGTTTGAATTCCATGCCTCCATTATCATGATTATCATGCATTCTTAACACAAAGGCCCCGGAACAATGATAGCATTAACCACTGACAGAAACGGAAAATACATTCAGCGTGAAGGGATTTCATTTTTCAGATGGTAACAATAATGACAGCATCACATTGCATTCACAGGCTGTAATAGATTCCAAAGTTTTGCCTTTGTTCCCATGTGTCTTGACAGTTACTAAGTAGAACCCAAACATTGCCACTTCACTCTTACCCCTTCTCCCAGGCTTATCTCACATAGTTCTCTAGAGATGCCAGGAGTAGCCTTACTCTCTGACCCCACAAACCCAGGGCGCCTCTCCTTCAGAAGGGCAGAAGACCTTCCCTCCCCGGGCTGTGAGCTCTGAATACCGACACCAAACACTGTGCATTCCACAAACATGATTCCCCTTGTTCAACAGGCAGTGTAGTCACGATATTGGGGTCAACAATGGCATGTAATTCATAACAAAAATTTAACAGACGTAAATATTTGTTTAAAGCAATTCAGGTGCAAAGGGACAGGAAGGACACAAACAATAATAGCATTATGGAGCCTGACAAAGGTAGTCACTGGACTAGAAATTAAACTTTGTCTGAAGGCGTTTAGGTTTCTAACTCTACTGCTCTGTGAATTATGACTTTGATGAATAGCTCTCCAAATCAGCCATAGCTTTAAAATATGCCCAGGTAGAACATTTAAGAAATTCTGATAGCAGCTGAGTTTGATTGTTCTCATTGTGCTGATATATCGATGTATTAGTTGTCTTTCTTTTGGGGAACAAGGTAGGAAAGAGAGACAACAAACAGAGAGATGCTGCCTTCATCTCTTCCACAGGAGTTTTACTTTGAGGCTCTTAGACCACCTTCCCTGGTACTTTCTTATTTTTTTAGTTTCCGTTTAATATAATGCAGTTTTGCAAAACTGTTTTTAAGCCATTGTTACCTTGGTTTAAAATGGTCTAAATAGGCATGATATAAACTAGAGTTTAGTTATACAAAGCTCTTAATATTGTATACTTAATCTCATTTGCTTCACACAATAAGAATTATAAGCAATAATTTTCACAATAATCAATATTTTAATAAGTTCACACACATAAGCATTTTCCCACTAAAAAATTAGCAAAAATTTTTAAAAGATAATATTTAAAGTTGGTGAGGAGATTGTGAGATAAACATTCTTATTCACTGATGCTATTAATTTAAATAAGAACAAACTTTCTGAAAAGCAATTTGGCAGAAAATATCAAGGGTTTAAAATGTCTATTTCATTTGTCTTGATTATATATACACACACAAACGGCAAAAAGGCACTCTCCTCCCAAAAAACCCAAAGTGTTAATGGTGGCTATCTCTTGGCGATGAGATAATAGGTAGTTTTTACTTTGGAATGATAGTTTAAAAAAAAA
>NW_017731540.1:758315-763559 GCF_001890085.2 Hipposideros armiger | reverse complement strand
ATTCTCATTTTGTTGAATGCATTAAAGAACTATTAGTAAGCTAATAGAGGTCTATATTTCTGAACCTACATAGGCTTTACCCAGATAACATTTAGCTGATGTTCTCTTCTGTTGAAGTGGTATTCTTGTGCCTATAGATAGTAGCCCCTGCCATTTTGTCAGAGTTCTCCAGCCTTGGAGGAGCTGCTGATCTGGATGCAGAGCAAGGAGCAGTTTCCTCACAGCATGGTAGCCTCAGGGTAGTTGGACATAAATGGTGACTCAGGGCTCTGAGAGTGAACCTTCTAAGAGACAAAAAGTAGAAGCCGCCAGTCTATGAAGACCTAGGCATTGAAACTGACACAGTCACTTCCATTGTATTCTATTGATTAGGGCAGTCGCTGAATTATTCAGCATGACTGCTTTGCTGTTGTTCAACAATATAGGAGTTAAAGCCAGATGAGACAACAATACAAGAGACGTTATGAGGCAGTCTGTGATTAAGGGTGTAGCTGGAAGTAATCTTTCTCTCCTCTTAATTTCCAGAGCAGTTTATCTATACCTCTTATGGCACGTCCCTCTTTCTCTCTCCAATGTCAGTTATTCTTCTCTTTCCCCCTTGCTAGAGTGAACAACTCCAGGGCAAGCTCCACGTCTGGTTCATCTTTGATTTCCTCCACACAGAGCCTAACCTAGGTCTGCCTAGCATTGCCGCAAGTAAACTTTTGTTATTTGAATAAAATGAGGGGCACAGAGAATAAGTTTGGGTATAAAGGGGACGGGGGGAGGAGCATGGGTTTGTGTGAAGATTCTCACGTGAGGCAAAAATAGATTTAAAACAAACAAGAAATGTCTGAGGCAGACATCGTTTTTCCCTCTGTAGCTTCCACTCATCCTTTTCGTAGTGAGAATGACTTGATTTTTTNTATGGAGTAGTTTTAATTTCCTAATTTATTTAACTTTCAATTTTTCAACACGGAGCTTGTCTTGCTTTTATATTCAGGAAAGAAAACACGTAAAAATCAAATAGAAAAATACCTCTACAGAGCATGATTATATCATTCTATTCACTGTAGGGTTTATAACTCATGTCAAGTTGTCAGCTTCTTCACTTGTAAATCATGGGGGTTAGACTAGATGTTCTCTAAGGTATCTCCCAGGTCTAAAAGACTCTAAGTCTATGAACCATACAGCTGATACCTAATAAATAATTTCCAAACAATGGACCTCCTCTATTACAAATCTAAAAAGACTCTGACCTTGTGGTGTCATGATATAATGCTGAGAGCATGGTCTTAGCATTAAAAAAACCACTTGGTGAACATTTTGGCTGGGTCTGATTTCCCTCATTTGAAAAGTGGGGATAGTAACACTACTCTCAAAGGATTGAATAGAGGTTGAAATGTAATAAGAAATCTGAAGGCCGTCTCATGTTGGCTGGCATGGAGTGGGTACTCCATCGATGATAGTTTTTCTCAATAACCCAACGCTTGATCAGAATACTTGCTTGATTGCACTGGACCATCATTGGTTTGCAGTCTCTAGATCTGAACTCCCATTTTGAACCCTGCAGCTGGAAGGAGTGGGTGACCTTTGTGAGGACTAAGCCATGTCAGCTTTGGAAAGTTGAGACAGAGGTTCAGGTAGGACCTGAGCTCAGCAGTCTCACCAAACTTTCTTCTTCCTCCCCTCCCTGCCTTCAGAAAATGTTTAACAATACAGATTATGTGGCAGTCTCAGTGCTTGGCATCGGAGTTTAAATATTAAATGAGATATTGGCTCTGACCTTAAGGAGCCTATAGTCTGGCGGGGGAGGCAGATAGTAAAAGTCACAAAACCCCGTAATCAGCCTTGCACACAGGGTATATTTATGGTCCAGAAGGAGGAGAACTCAGTTCTCTTTGGAAGGTATAGTAGGCTACAGGACGTGGTGAGACAAAGCTTTCCAAAGGTAATTCCTTCAAGGTAATTTTTGTTTCTGACAGAAGTAGATTTTGCTCCAGCACTCACAATGTGTTTGGTGTAGGGAGGGGAGCACCCCGTCAGGAGCAACATGTGGAGGTAGAATAGCCTGGCTCCTCCACTAGGGAACCTCACGGAACTGAGCTTGCCAAAGAGAAGTGTGTGAGGTAAGGAGAGGACGGAATGTGGCTTACAATCAGATCATGAAGGGTATAGACCATGCTTAAGAATTATGAACAGCAACTCAACCACAGAAAAACAAAACACCAGATTAAGAAATGGACAAGGGACTTGAATAGCCATTTCTCCAAAGAAGACATACAAATGGCCAACAAGCAGGAAAAGGTACTGGATTTCACCCATCACCAGGGGATGGCCATTATAAAATAATAATCATGTGTTGGTGAAGATGTGGAAAAATTGGAATCCTTGTGCACTGTTGATAGGAATCAAAGAGAGTACAGCCAGTATGGAAAACTGTATGGCAATTCCTCAAGAAATTAAAAATAGAATTACCATATGACCCAACAAGTCCACTTCTTGGTATTTATCCAAAATAATTGAAAGCAGGATCTCAAAGAGATATGTGTACACCTATGTGCATAGCAGTATTATTCATAACAGCCGAGAGGTGAGAACAACCCAGCTGTCCATCAATGGATGAACGGCTCAACAAAATATGGTAAATACATACAATGGAATATTATTCAGCCTCAGAAAGGAAGGAAATGCCGTCACATGCTACAGTATGGATGAATCTTGAGGACATTATGCTAATAATGAAATAAGCCAGTCACAAAGAGGGCAGATACATGGCATGATTCCACTTATGTGAGGTATCTAACGTTGTCAGGCTCATAGAGACAGAAAGTAGAATGGTGGTTCCCAGGGACTGGGGGTAGGTGGAAATGGGGAGTTGTTTAATGGGAATAGAGTCTCAGTTTTGCAAGATGAAGAAAATTCTAGAGAGCTGTCATACAACAATGTGCATATGGTTGACACTAATGTGCTGTACACTTAAAAATGGTTAAGATGGTGAATTTCATGTCACTTGTTTTTTGCCACAATAAAAAAGAAAGAAAGAAAGAAAGAACTGGGAATAGTCTCTTGAAGGCAGTGGGCGTTTGAAAGCTGAGAGGGACGTGGCCACATCTGCATTTTATACAGCAGCCCCTGGGAAAGAATTTCATGGATTAGTGGTGGAACAGACTCCAGCCTGGTAAGACCAACTGGACGGTCTGCGATGGTCCAGGCCTGGGTTGCTGAGGGTGTGACAAGCTCAGAGAGAGACAGGAAGGATATGTGACATCACATGGGAATGCAGGCATGGCTCGTTATTCCTGAGGTGTGTAACCAGGGACACTGTCCTCCTGTGCAATTCTGGTCGTCTTCAAGTTTGGCATATGGTTAATATTGCCTGGAGAGATCATTTGATTCTAGAGGACTCCCTGTCAGGGATTCACAGGGAACTGCTTTTGACTGTTCCTCTGTAGACCTCTGGGACAGGGTCCTCTGCATTTCCCTCCCTGTTACCCTCCCTCTCTCTCTTTTTCCTTTGTTCCTTTATTTTCTTTCCTTTTTTTTTTTTTAAATAGTAGCATTGATTCCCTTGAATACTGTCATTCATGTTCAAAGTTGCAATTCTCCTAACGCCAATTGGAGAGAATCCTGATTCAGGGAATATCTCTAGAAATTTAGAACTTTCTATTCATCTTTTCTTTTATCTTCACTCCATGGAATTTCCCAGCAATGATATCATTCTCCAGAAATGCATCCTGGGTGAAACCTTTTTGAATCTCCACATTTGAGAAAAACCTTTGTAGTGAATGCTTTCCTTTGTACAAATGCCATGAACATGTGACTTCTGGAGAGTGAGTGTGTCACAATAAGTGGGGGAGAAGGACACCCTGAAATTCAGGTGCTGGGAGTCAGATAGGGTACTTTCAAGTGAAGGACTCTGTCAGGCATACCGGGCTCTTGGCACAATTCAATTTTGACCCAACAAAGTAACATAGTTCTTTATGTCACTGGCTTTTGGGATTACTTGTGAAATGTGGACATCACTGAATGCCAAAAGCCCAGAATAAGTTCTTCTAAATTAATCATGAATGACCTCTGGCAAAATAATGTTGCTTGTTAAAATCATCTTTCATATTACAATTTACAAATCATCAAATCTCTTGTTTTTGTCTTTTGATATTTAATTTACTGCTTCCAAGTTTAGATAAGTTATAATTATTCTAAAGAAATCATAACTGCTTGTGTCTTTATTTTGCTACTTTGTTATGACTTAATTTATATGTTTAATTGTTAAATCTATCTAAAGTGGGGGTTTTTTTGTATAATGTAAATTAAATTGTTTTTCAATATTTCTAGCATCCAGAAATAAATCTAGAAGGAGTTTTTTTCATAAAGTAGATAGCTTGCATATTTGTAAAATGCTTAAGAGTGTAAATGTGAGGTAGATAGATTAAGTCAGAGGAAAAAAGTTTTTTCACCCCACTTCTCCCTTGGAAAATATTTGAAGTATAAGTAGTCACATATCTAATTCTCTTTGAAGGTACTTTTGGATAGAATCCAGGAAAACTACCCTTTCTAAACCAGATGAGTGTTTCATCTGAAAACTTGGTGCACTTAAAAACATAATTAACTACCAAGCATGTTTAAATGCCTATGTTAGTTACTGTGGTACAAATTCTATTCAGTAGAAGTTTCATGCTGAGGAAAACCATGCAGTACATAAGATGAATGCCTTCACTGTGATTATTCTCTTCAGGAGCTAGAAAATAACTACTTAGAAAGATTATGCATAAGGGTAATTGCTATTTAATGGAGGAAAAACTAGGGGAAATAATTATATGAGTGAAGAGATATTTCCTAACCATCTGTCATTTGAAAATAAGAAGCAAAAAAAGAAAACATAGTATGTTTTTCAGGAAGACTTTGAAGTGATGCCAAAAAGCAATACTCTGAAGGTACATGCACAAAAGAACTTTCCAGGACGAAATCTGAGGTTACTATATGGAAAAGGTCTTTTGAGAGCCTTCACCAAAGTGTGTTTTACTATTATGGTCAATCACCTTTAGTTGGCATTTCTGCGTATCCCAGGTGAAGGAACACACCCACCTGAAATGTCAGTAATGAAGCAGGAGATGCCAACAGAAAGACATTTTCTCCTACCCTGAAAAAAAAAAAAGTAGCAATGGAGAAAAGCAATCTTTGAAATTCTCATTTTGTTGAATGCATTAAAGAACTATTAGTAAGCTAATAGAGGTCTATATTTCTGAACCTACATAGGCTTTA